>NC_056733.1:1621391924-1621611924 GCF_019279795.1 Protopterus annectens | reverse complement strand
ACAGCCTACAATGAGAGAAGAAGAGGAGCCCACCTTAGAAGAAGTAAGAACAGCACAAAGGAAGATGAAGTCAGGGAAAGCAGCAGACTTAGATGAGGTCACAGCAGATAGGATAAAGATGCTGGGTGAGATAGGGGAGAAATGGCTCCTGAGGGTACTAATAGCCGTGTTGAGAGAAAGACATATCCCACATGACTGGAGAATAAGCATATTCGTGCCAGTGTACAAGAACAAAGTGGACATCCACAACTATGGGCAGTACAGAGGGATCAAACTCCTACCACACTGCATGAAAGTTCTGGATATGGTGATTGATAAACGGATATGCAGAGTAGTAGAATGTAAAATGGGAGCTGAGCAGTTTGGATTCAGATCAGGATGCAGCACAACTGACCCAATGTTTGCATTGAGACAGATACTTGAGAAGAAGCTAGAGATGAGGAGAGATTTCAACTGGGCATTCCTAGACTTGGAGAAGGCATATAACAAGGTCCAAAGAAAGCTAATCTGGGCAGTACTGTGGTGGTTTGAGGTTCTGGAAAAATTGGTAGAATTAGTGCAGGCTATGTACAAGGAGCCAGTGACTCAAGAACGAACAGTGTTTGGCCTCACAGAGGGGTTCCCAATGGGAGTGGGTGTACATCAGGGTTCAGCTCTGAGCCCACTGCTGCTCATACTGGTGATGGACTACATTAGTAAACAAGTTGGAGGGGACTGATCAACAAAGCTGTTGTATGCAGACAATATGGCAGTACAGGCAGACTCTGAGCTAGAACTTCAGCAAAGGATAGAAGAATGGAATGAAAATCTCAAGGCACATGGGATGAAACTAAGCACAGATAAGATGGTGGTAATGGCAGCAAACTGGAGAAATCAGAAGAAGCTGAGAATAGAGATAGAAGGGAAGATAGTTGAACAGGTAAACAGCTTCAAGTATCTGGGAGGGGTGGTTGAGGAAAATGCTAGTCTGAATGAAGAGGTCAAAGCTAGAATAAGAGGGGCTGCAGCCAACTGGCAGAGTATCAGGTGTAGTCTATAACAGAAGAATGCCAAAGAAGCTGAAAAGTAAGATGTACAAGACAGTGGTGCGACCAGTACTACTGTATAGTACAGAAACCTGGGCAGTAAAGGCAGAACAGTTGAAGAAGCTAGAGGTGATGGAAATTAAGTGCCTGAGAAAGGTGGTAGGATGCACACTGTGGGACAGATGAAGAAATGAAGACATGAGAGCAGAAGTCAAAGTAGCTCCAATTGTAGAAAAGATCAAAGAGAACAGTTTACGGTGGTTTGGACACGTGTAGAAAAGCAGAAGACAATCTGGTGAGAAAGATTTGGGACAGACAGGAAGACAGTAAGAGGAAGCGAGAACGTCCAGCAAAGAGGTGGATGGATTGTGTGAAAGAAGATCTGCGACAGTCAGGTATGAGTGTTGAAGAAGGCAGGAGTGTGGCACTGAATCGAGAGAGTTGACAACACTACATGATACCCTGACCCCATGTAGAAAAAAAATGGGGAAAAGGGGCTGATGATGATATACAGATATAGATTACATATATCGATATATATTTGTAGTGGTACTGTGAAACTTCTAGGGGAAAAAGGTGATAAATCAGACGTAACTAAGTAGGGACCTATTACATTTAGCAATGCAAATTAGAAAATATTCATGAACATTTTACAATATAGGTTTGCTACAGATGTAAAATTTTACATGAGGGCATTTATTGAATGCCTGGTAGGAAGGTACCATTTAACACAAATGATTACACAACAATCTATAAAATAAAGAAGTATGCAGAAATTTAAGTATAAAACCAATTTCTCACGTTTTGGATAATGTTTGCTTTCAGTTACTAATCAGACTGTAAACCATGAATAAATTCTTAACAGCATGGGATGTTAGTCAGGATTTTGAATTTTTACAGAAAAACTCCATATGTTCTGCCAGTTATTCAACCATGCAGTTCTTTCCAACACACTGATCCAATAATATCTGGAAACTATTCACAGAATGATTAAAAAAACAGCAAAATAGACAGAAATAATGATGTTGGGAATTGGTTGAGTAGGGATAGCTTTGCTTAACAGAATTAAATTTGAAATTACAGTCTGCTATATAGCTACTCTATATGACAGCTGTTAATGTCAGCTTTCCTTTATGCAAACTTGAATTAACTGATTGACTGTTCATATAAAGAGTTTTTATTTAATCTTCTAGCAAATGGTATTATTTTAATCTAGAAGGTCTGGAGGCTGATACGTTTGTTTTATTTTCTCTAGCATGAGAAGAGATACTGTCCAAAGGCGAAGCTACCATCATAAAAGAGGCCACACCTTGGTGTCAGACTATATTCCCTGACCATGAACTCTTCTCATATCCCCACCAAGCATATCATATCCAATAAGGTCTATAGGAGCCTGCTCTTGTCCCCTATGTAATGGAGCACCTTTTTTTTCTCTACATAGCTCACAGTTGCAGCAGTGGTTTGTTTTACAACCACCATGAAGTACACAGTCTGATTGACAAGTGAACTGTGCCTTATTTTAGAAGATTCAGTCTGTAGCAGTTTTAATTTTTTAAGTGGTTCCTGGCATCTAGGGTTATACTTGTGTCAGGTTTTCAGAGGTTCCAGTATTTGCCATTATAATGTTTTTATGCTGGACATAAATTTTAAAGCAAACAAGGTTTGTACTGTAAACAGCCTTGGCTCAATGCTTTGCAGAGTGTGAGATCTACAGCACAGCTTGTTCATAGATAATTACTAGGCTAACAACCCCTGCAGCGGGGGGGGGGGGGGGCTTCTTAAGCCTAGTCATTCTTCCCAAAGGTGAAAATTACCTTACAGACACAAAGTACGGGATTTAATCACCTTAACCATTATGCCAACCCCCAAGAGAGTAGCATGATTTAATGGCTGTCTCTGGGACTCCTGCCATTATTTTGGTGGGGCAGCAGCAGAGTTACAGGATCAGCTGCTTGCTTGTGACCTGGTAGGGACATCACAGTTTGATTTAAATTAAAAAAAAAAAAAACGAGAGAGAGACAGAAAAGAACAGGTGTTGCTTTGGAGATTGGAGCATTGGTATGCTGAACAGACAGTTAAGATTTTACAGGGCTTTCCTGACATTGACAAAGCAAGTGTGGGCGCGGGGTGGGGGGTGGGGGGTGGGGGGTGTCTTCCAAGGAAGTTGAGAATGTTCCTTGAGTTGGGTTGGCCGTGTTGTTCTTATATGGATAGCATGGCATTTTAGTTTGATTTTTGTAGCTGATTCTTACTAGACAGCACATTCAGGACTTTTGATTTAGCCAGTTAATTTGATTCATGTTAAAAACAGACAAAATGAAAGAATGGTTCCCTTTTCCTGTAGTTAGGATATCTTTTGCATGTATGTCATGTTTATTCAAGTTTTGGACAGTAGCTCTTGATAGGTAGGCTGTGCCTTCAAGCAGTCACACAGCAGCCTCCTATTGGTTGTCATAGTGAGTGGGAGTTAGTACTATAAAGTCGTTTATGTGAAGGTTCATGCTTGGGGTTGATTCCACCAGACTGCTGACAGGACTTTCTGTCTTGGATCTTGGCATACTGCCAAATGTTCAGAATGCTGCAATGTGTCCTGATTTTAATTTAATTAGAATCATCATCAAACCCCTTTTTTTCCTTATTTTCTACATGAGGTCGGGGTGTCATGTCAACTGTTGCAGTCTCTCTCGATTCAATGCTACTTTCATACCTTCTTCAATAGTCATGTCTGCGTGTCACAGATCTTCGCTCACACATTCCATCCATTTCTTTGTTGGATGCCCTTGTTTTCTCTTGTCTTCTTCCCATCTGTCTCAAATCTTCACCAGATTGCCTCTTGTTGCTCTGCACATGTGCCCAATCCACCATTATCATTTCTCTGTGACTATCTGCAACTGAAACTACTTTGTCTTTTGTTTTGAAGTCCTTATTTCTTCATCTGTCCCATAGTGTGCATCCTACCACCCGTCTTACCATCTTAGGCAATTCATCGCTATTACCTAAAGCTTCCTCAACTGCTCTGCCTTAACTTTCCAGGTTTCTGTTAATTACCTTTATTTTTAAATTAATATTTTTTTTGTTTGTTCTCTCCACTGTAACTGTTGATGTGCTGCATACCACTGTAAAAACATGTCTTTTGTAATTTGTGTGTATACTGATCATGTCGGTGGTGCAGTGGTAACGTTGTTGCCTCACAGCAAGAGGTTCTCCCATTCGATTCTTGGCTGGAGTGCGGGGAATGCCTTCTGTGTGGAGTCTGCAAGTCCTCCCCGTGATCGAGTGGTGTTCCGAAAGACATGCGTGAATGGGCGTGCCTTTGTTGAAGGTTGGGCGTTGAGCAGGCAACACGGCACTGTAAAAATCTACTGCCAATCATCAGCAGACCGGAGTTCCGCTGTGGCGACCCCTAACCGGGGAAAGCCGAAAGATAAACAACAACTGATCATGTCTAAATAACTAAATGTATCGGTAATTTTTCTATGTGGAGCTTTTCTCCCCAGGCCTCTGCTGAAAAAGGGCCTTTTTGGCTCAGTCAGACACCCCCAATTAACAAATGTAAAATAAAAATAAAAAGTTCTGTACCATACAGCAGTACTGGTTGCACCACTGTTTTGTATACCTTACTTTTCTGCTTCCTTGGAATTCTTTTGCCATGCACTATCCCTGACACTCTGCACCAGTTAACTGCAGTCCTTCTGATTTTAGCTTTGACCTCCTCATTCAGACTTCTCCCAGACAAATAATGCTAATAACCTGTTATACTATTTTCACTTCTACCTCAATTCTCAGCTTCTTTTGAGTTCCCCCAACTGCTGCCATTACAACTGTCTTATCTGTACTCAGTTTCATATCATGTGCCTTCAGTTTTGCAATCTATTCTGCTACCCTTTGCTAATGTTCTTGCTCAGAGTAGAGTCTGCCTGTAATGCCACATTACTATGTATTATGTACTGCATACAGCGCACTAATGTAGTCCATCACCAGTATGAACAGTTGAGTTCACAGCTGAATGCTGATGCAGACCTACTCCCACTGTGAATCCCTCTGTGAGTATAAACACTGTCCATACTTGTGTCACTGGGTCCTTGTACATAGCCTGCATCATAGCTGGCAATAATTCTATCAGTATTTCTGGGACTTCAAATCACTACAGGACTGCTCAAATCAGCTTTCTTGGGACCTCGTCATATACTTTCTCCAAGTTTAGGAATGCCCATTTGGACTCTTTCCTCATCTCTAGGTTCTTCTCAACTATCTGTCTTACATCAAACATCGGGATGGTTGTGCTGCATCCTGATCTGAATTCAAACTGCTCATCTCCCAACTTACTTTCTAGCACTGTGCATATTTGTTTATCAAGCCCCCTCTCCAGAACTTTCATGCAGTGTGATAGGAGTTTGATACTTCTCTACTGCCCACATTTGTGGATGTCCCCTTTGTTCTTGGACACTGACCCTCGGGTGCCATTGCTCTCCTACCTCACCCAGCATCTTGATAACATTTGCTGTGACCTCGTCTGAGCCTGCTGCTTTCCCTAGTTTTATTTCCCTTAGTGCTCTTCTTTCTTCTGTTTGCAGGTTGTTGCTGGTATCCGTTATGAACATCATCTGATTATCTTCTTTATCTTTCTGTCATTGCCTTGCAACCTGATATAGTTCCTTTGTGTCATCTACTGACTGACTATCCAGAAGCCGGTAAGAGTTCCTCTGATGCCTTGTTCTTTGCCATTTGTCAGAGAGAATTTTAGAAAAGCCTCTCCTTCTTTATTCCTGTTGTCCCAACCACATGGAAAAAGGCAGTCTTCATATCCATTTCTGTCTGTCCTGATATGGACATTCAAGTTACCCATTATCAACAATTTACATTGCTCTACTTTATGTAGTTGGTCCTGCAACTGCTATCTGAATGCACTCTTTTCCCAATTATCACAACCCTGCTGTGGGGCATAGGCTGCATTAGAGCAATATTTAAAAAAATGTCCCTGATTTTGGATGCACCCCCCTCCCCCCATCATTTTGGTTTGATCCAGATTTCTTGAGCAAAGATGTATTTATCCTGTAAGTAAGGTGTTGTTTTTCATACTGGCATATTAAAAAAAAGATAGAAAACAGTGAGAGACTACTTGCAAATGCATTTTGAAACTAATTTAAATCATAGGAGGGTATTAGGCTAACGACCCTGGACCCTTTTTAAGCCTAGTTTTTCATGTCCCAGTTTTCCCAATTATCAATGCCCACTGGCTAGAATGGCTTTGGTATATGTCTGTGACTTACGGCATCTACAAACTGGCTTATTCGAGTTGCTGTTCTAGGCTGTTTAGTGCTTTCTTTATTCTGGTTTTATAAGAAAAGGCAGAATATATTTTAATTGAAGAACAGTTGCCAGCTTATATTATTATTCAAGCAAGTAATTTACCTCGGCTTATCACTGGGTATTAACTTGTATCTGTATTTAATGGGTAACTTAACATGAGTATCTTCACTAATTTGTTTTCTTCAGTCTGTTACAGTGTTCAACTTATAGATCCTGTGGAAGAAAAGATTCCGGGTTTGATACTTTCAAGCAGTGGTGGTGTGTGTGTGTGTGTGTGTGTGTGTGTGTGTGTGTGTGTGCGGATTCACTATACAATCTCGAAATACTGAAATGTCGAATTTCAGTATTTCGAGACTGAATAGTCAAAAAATTCACATACACGAAAACCCACAATCACGAATACTACAATCGCGACCATTCACACACACAAACCAGGACATAATCACACACACATATACACCTACCTAACTAAACAAACATAACACACACAAACACACTTAACCTACTATAAGCAGGGGGGCGAGCACCCCTGCACCTTCCACTTATATATTCTAACTCCGAGGTCGCACTAAACACACAAACACAACAAACACCACCGCGCGCACACACACACACACACACACTAAAATCCCTACCCATTATCCTCAAACATACAACACTTACCTGAAAAGTACAGTTTTGTACCTACCATAAATGTAGATGTTCGAGGATCCACATTGCTGCAGTCCTTACTATTGGGTAGTCCGCTGTCCAGTCGGCCCGAATACCAGAGTATATGGCTGACGTCGGTCAGGGCGCATTAGACTGACGTCAGTACGTCAGGGTACTAATGCGCATGACCGACGTCATATCCTCAGTCTTTTCTTGCCCCAGATGTCAGAAGACCCTAAAAAGACAAGGCCCAAAATACCTGCACCAAAATTATGTACAATATATACAAAAATATATACAAAAATATCAACATATAACCTCACCTACACAACCACCCCTAAACACAGAGGGGAAGGAGGGAGGTAAATTGGACTGCAGCAATGTGGATCCTCGAACATCTACATTTATGGTAGGTACAAAACTGTACTATGTTCTTCGCTCCACATTGCTGCAGTCCTTACTATTGGGTAGAATCCCAAAGCAGAGGTAAGGGAGGCTGGCAAATCATAAAGAAGTAGGAGCTGACAACATGCCCTGTAAAACAGCTGTGGCAAAACCAGCCCTAGACTTAGAGTAGATAGGAAGGTGATAATGCTTAGAGAAAGTATGCACTGAACTCCAAGTAGCTGCCTCCAAAATATCCTTAGTTGCCACCCCTTAGAAATGCTGTTGAAGTGGCAGTAGCCCTAGTGGAATGAGGCCTAATCCCAGCTGGAATCTCCTTGCCATGATGGGAATAACAAAATGCAATGCAAAACCCAATCCACCTAGAAATAGTTTGTTTTGACACAGGCTTGCCCTGCGAACTCAAAGCAAAAGAAACAAACAACTGCTGAGACTGCCTAAAATCCTTAGTCCTGCTTAAATAATAACGCAATTGCCTGTGTACATCTAAAGTGTGCAAAATCTTTTCCCCTTTATTTTGGGGTCTGCATAAAAAGTAGGCAAATGAATAGTTTGGTTTAAAGCCACACTAGAAACCACCTTAGGCATAAAGGAAGGATTAGTGCGTAATGATACCCTATCCTTATGGAAAATCAAAAGGGCTCTACTGCCATAAGGGCCTGCAATTCAGACACCCTTCTTGCAGAAGTAATAGCCAACAGAAAAGCAGTCTTCCATGACAAGTATTTCAATTCAGCAGTAGCCGCAGGCTCAAAAGGTTGTAGAGTAAGTTTTTCCAACACAAAATTGAGATCCCAAGCAGGAGTAGGAGCTCTCGTGGGGTCTTATATTCTTTGCCCCTCTAAGAAACTGCTTGAACAAAGGATGCGAAAACAATGGTGGGTCACAATCATAGTGAGCTGAAATTGCTGCAGCATGAATCTTTATGGAAGAGAAGGACAAACCTTTGTCCAATAACTCAGTAAGATATTGAAGAGCCACACTCAAATTAGGCTCAGAAATCTCCAAATTCTTTGCTGTACTCCAAGATAAAAATCTCTTCCATTTGTCTGCGTACACTTTCCTAGTACTAGGTCTTCTAGCTTCCATAATCACATTTAAAACTTGTTGAGGAAGTTGAGACCTGCTGTGTTTCAACACAGAATATGCCAGGCTGTTAGATGAAGAGAATGAAGCTTGACATTGAGCAGATGACCGTCCTGCTGAGATAATAGATGAGGAATCAGAGGTAAAGGCCAAGGAGGCTTCCTTACCAGACTCCTTAGTAGTGGGTACCAGTGTTGCCGAGGCCAATCTGGAGCTATCAAAATCATCCTTGGCCTGTCTTGTCTGACTTTTAATAGTACCTTTGGAAGAAGAGGCAGAGGTGGAAAGGCATACACATGAAGGTTTTTCCAACTGAAAGACAGAGCATCCACTTTCCAAGCTGTGTGATGAAACCCCTTTGTGCAATACTTTGGCAGATGGTGGTTTAGTGGAGAAGCGAACAGATCTATGTCTGGAGTTCCCCATGACACTGTCAATTTCTGAAATACATGAAGATCCAGTTTCCACTCGTGGGGATCCATGATTTGTCTGCTTAACACATCTGCTAAGGAGTTCTGTGCTCCCGGCAGAAACCTTGCCTGAAGAGTTAGTTGCAAGCTTAGCGCAGTCTCCCATAAAATCATTGCTTGCCTGCATAGAGGATAAGAATGTGTTCCCCCTTGCTTGTTGATGTACCACATGACAGTTGTGTTGTCTGTTAGAATCAACACCTGCCCTGGAAGAAGTAACTCCTTGAAAGCCATTAATGCAAACTGGACTGCTAACATCTCCTTCATGTTGATATGTAGATGCTGTAGTCTGGCAGGCCACTTGTCTTGTATCCACTTTCCATTCAGATGAGCTCCCCAAGCAATGTCCGAGGCATCTGTCGTTAAAATCTGACTCGCCTCTAGCCGGGTCACAGAGAGTCCCTTGTTTAGGTGACATTCCTGAGCCCACCACAAAAATTCTTTTTGAAGGCAAGGTATTATTTGAATGACAGTGTCCAAATCCTGGCAGTGCTGTGTCCATACATTTTTGAGATACCATTGTAGCTTCCTCATATGCAGTTTGGCATTGGGAAGCACCAGAATACAAGATGCCATGAACCCTAATGCTTGAAGGACTGTCCTTGCAGTCAGCACGGACTGATGAGATAGGTGATGGAAGTAAAGTGATAGACTCTTTTGTTTGTCCGGGGTTACAAAGGCCATCTGGGCTGCTGTATTCAGTCTCACACCCAGAAAGCACATGTCTTGAGAGGGTACTAGACTGGACTTTGTTTCGTTCACAGAATACCCTAGGCATCTTAGCACTGCTATAACATATTCCAGATGCTGTAGAAGGTCTTCCTTTTCTTGAGCCAGAATCAGGCAGTCGTCCAAGTAAGGATAGATTTGAATTCCTTTTAGCCTGAAGTAAGCTATCACTGGAGCCAGAACCTTTGTGAATACTCTGGGCGCAGTAGATAAGCCAAAGGGCAATGCAGAGAACTGATAATGAGAATTTCCAGCTCGAAAACGCAGAAACTTCCTGCAACTTAGTCTTATAGGCACATGAAGGTAAGCTTCCTTGAGATCTAAAGTTACCATCCAGTGACCCTTGCCCAGCAGAGGAAAAAGCTGTTGTAACGTCAACATCTTGAACTTGGGAATGTCCAGATAAGTGTTGAGGATAGACAAATCCAAAATTGGTCTCCACGTGTTCCCCTTCTTTGGTACTAGGAACAGGCGAGAATAAAATCCTAGGCCCCTTTCTGATACAGGGACTGGCTGAATGGCCCCTATTTGGAGTAACTGAGAAATTTGCTTGTGAGCCTCTTTTCTTTGTAGAGGAGGAACGTCTGGCATGCCTTTGAAAGGGGGCAATGTATGGAAATAAAACCTGTAACCGTGGTGAATGATATCCAACACCCATCTGTCTTGAGTAATTAAATCCCAATTTTCCTTGAAAAGAGACAGTCTTCCTCCTAAAGGAGCTGCCAGACGAGAATCTACTGGCAGCTGAAAAGGCAGGTCATTGGGTCTGTTTATGAAAGGACTGACCCCTGCCCTCACCAGAAGTCTGAGCAGGTGAACTCCCTGTTCTAGGCCTAAAAGAACCTTGAGCTCTGCCCCTACCACGTCTAGACCTACCCCTAGACTGGGAATCATAAGCAGGATATGTCCATCCCTTAGTAGGCCAATTTCTACTAAACTTGGTGGCTGCACCTGCAAAAAAATCTTTAACAGTTTGCATAGACTTAGCTTTGTCCTCCATTTTCTTTAAAACTGCTTCCACAGGTGAACCAAACAACACATCCGACTGTAAAGGAGCATCCAAAATCCTTGTCTTAACATGCTCAGCTAAATTCTGATCCCTCAACCAGGCATGCCTGCGAAGAACAGAACTAGTGGCAGCCACCCTCGAGGAGGCCTGTACAGCATCAAAACCACATTGCAAGGAATGCTTACCCACTTGTTCAGACACATGAACTAAATCCAGCAACTCTTTACACTCAATACCTTCCGCCAAAGCATCCACCTTAGATTTCAGTTGTGAAAGGAGATAATTTTGATATTTAAGCATGTGAAACTGACAATTCAACGCCCTCATGGCTAAAGTGGAAGAAGTATACACTTTCTTTCCCCATCTATCCAAAGCCCTTGCCTCTTTATCAGTGGGAACAGGGTTTTAACCACAGAGGCCTTAACACCTTTAGGTCCCTGAGAAACAGTTTCGGGTCTGCCCTAGGACTCTTAAAAGATACTTATGAGCTTCAGGCACCCTATAGTACCTATCAGGTTTAACAGGAGCAGGAGGCAAAGAATCAGGGTTCAGGGAAGCCTCTGCAAAAACATCTTCCACCACATTCAACACAGGAGGTATAGCTAGGGGCCTATGCTGGGGCAAAAACAAGAATTCCCTAAGCCTTTTCCTGGAATCAGAGTAATCCTGACCTTCCCATTTAAAGTGCTCCCTCATGGAATGCAGAGTCTCTGAAAATGAGAAATCCTCAGGAGGAGAAGCTGTAGGAGTAGAATCATCCACATCAGAATCAGAATAAGGAGGATACTCCTGCAAATCTTCCGCAGAAGACTCAGAAGCCTCTGAACACTGTTCAAAACTATCAAACTCCGGTTCCACCCTAGGCCTCTTATCAGGAGGGGGCATAGAACCTCTAATCATAGTAATCAAATCTTCTGCCATTTTAAGCATATGTTTCTTAGGCACAGAACCTGAAATGCTAGGAGAAGCCCCCACTGAAGCTAAACTTGGCCTACCTCTCAAAGAAGTTTTGGCAACAGAAGGAGAGGCTCTAATTACCTTGGGAAGAGAGGGAAGAACAGTTACCTGAGAAGCCCCCTCAGCCTGGCCTACCTCCTGAGAAGGCACATCCTGTAACAGTAAAGTCTCTGCCTGAGACTCCAAAGAAACTCCTGGCAAAACCTCTGGCTCCACTGAGCCTTCTAAAGAACCGACGTCTGGGACTGCCGGTTCATCAACCCTAGGCTTCACTGTTTTGTCCTTGCGCTTCTTGGACGAAGCGGGCGGAGCATCCGACGGCATTTTATAATTGCAACGCTTCCCAAACACTAACCTGGCACAGTCTAACCTCCTCTTAATAGTGCGTTTGTTAAACCTAGCACAAGAGCGGCAACCAACAACGTCGTGCTCAGGCCCTAAACAAGGTATACACAAGGTATGGTAATCCCTATGAGGTATCTGTTTCCCACAAGAAATACAGTTATTCACTTTTTCTGACATCCGGTTAAATACTGAGGCAAGAAAAAACCAAAATGTTCCCCAACGGGGTACTTAGCCAACTCTGATTCAGTCTGAAACTCCGGTTTCGGAAATATTTCAGAACGCCAACCTGCACTCGCAAAACTGCTTCTGCATCGGACCATGCGGCAAAAAAGACTGAGGATATGACGTCGGTCATGCGCATTAGTACCCTGACGTACTGACGTCAGTCTAATGCGCCCTGACCGACGTCAGCCATATACTCTGGTATTCGGGCCGACTGGACAGCGGACTACCCAATAGTAAGGACTGCAGCAATGTGGAACGAAGAACATCCCCAGATAAATCCAAAACCGCACCACACATCATGAACGCGACGCCACGATAGCGGCGGATTCGGCATAGTGTAGTTTCGGTTAACTGCACTTTCCACTATTCGGTCTCGACGTACTGAATTTCGACATTTCAGTACAATGAGATTGTCTAGTGTATCCGTGCGCACGCGTTTGCATCTGTGTGTGTGTGTGTGTGTGTGTGTGTGTGTGTGTGTGTATATATATTATTATTACTGAATTTCAATGAATATAAATCTAAATATGTTCTCTCCTTTTAGGATACTGTTGTCCTTGCTGGAATTCTGGGACAGGTGGCTTATAATTGCAGAAGAGGCTAGAGTCATTCAAATTGCAGTCTACCAATAGTGACCAGCTGTTAGATGCTCTTCAAGGTATCTCAAAAAGAACTAGTCAACAGCAATCCAAGATGGTGGGTGGGGCTCCTGCAAAAAGAGCTAGAAGAAACTCTAGTAGGGATTCTGCTGCACCGACTGAAGATAGGAGACCTGTTTCAGCCTCAACAGGTAAGGAGGCTCAACCAGATGTTCAGCTTTTAGGTGAGGGACTCAATCAGGAAATAGAAGAGTATTTAGAGAGTTTTCATGATGTACTTAATAAACAGGGGAGGTCAAGGTTACTTGAACTGGTGATAGGTAGGGACCCCTCCTGCTGTATTGTTAAGTACAGAGCTAGGCAAAGCAAGTTTAATTAAAGCAGAGGGTACCAATACTTTGTTCCCACAGCAGCCCATGTCTGGAGAACAGCTAAATGCATTCATTTCAGGTCGATTATTTTTTTTTGGAATAGACTTTTGGAATGGACAAGGTTTGCCATTGTAGGCTCCCCTCTACCTCCCAGCAAGGATTGTCAATTAATGCCCGTGTTTGTTTGTCATTCCATTAAGGAGATTTTTTTTTTAATGTGAATGCGTTATTGAACACATCTAGTTACACAAAGACATATAGTAACAATCATCATCAACTACTTTATTCCCCATTTTCTACATGGGGTTGGTATATTTATTTATTTATTTTCATTTGTTTACTGGGAGTGTTCGAATGGGACTAAAAATAGCCCATTTTCACCGAAAGCTCAGGGAGAAAAGCTCCAAAGAGTAGTATGTTGTCATAATAGATTAAACATGTAAGAATACATGATGTACACAGTACAATGTTCATATTGGATACATGTTAAGAAATTTTTTTATTTATTTTACATTTGTTGACTGGGCTGGTCCAACTGGATATATGTCCATTTTCAGTGGCAGCTCGGGGAGAAAAGCTCCAAAAACAGAAAAATATTTACAAAAACACAGGTACATTAATATAAACTAACAAACAGTAGAAGAAAAAGACAAATCTAAAAAAAAAATGAAAGCCCGCGTTTGCAGTTTCCTGCCTTTCCTGTAACTAGTCTAGTCCAGATACAGATTTGCTCTATCCAGGACTGTTTGTAAGCTTTTGAGCGGTGCCAGAGTCTGCTCTTCATTGTTCTCTCCTCTCCTGCACTTTTACTAAATTATTAGTCTAGCACTTTACCAGACTTCTTGTAGCAATTACTGTAGCACACAAAACGTTCTACAAGGAAACAGCTCCAGTACTTATTATTAATGCCCACCCCTCCAGGCATGTCTTAAAGGTCAGTTCCTTACACTTTCTCTTATTAACCTGGTGAACTTGGGCATCCTGTGGCAATGTAGCAACTGCCTCATCTACATCGACAACCCTCTCCTCTTACCTCCCAACACTCAGATTTGTGAGAGATGCACTTATATATCCAAATTGGAAGCCACGCACTCTCCAGCCAAGACCGGAATAGCTGGTCAGGAGGAGACGGTCAACACTTGCACCACACCACATGGAACACATAGCCCTCCAAAACACACACCAGCACTGCCTTCACATAAAAACACAAACCACATACCCACCTTCGCGGAGGCTCTCAATAAAAATCTACCCAAACAGCAGAGACCTCCAAGGCAGAAATGCATTCGAACACAACACAACACTAATAATGAGACACATAACTCTCCTAAACAGTGTGCCACTCAACCAAAGCACCTAAGGCAAAACAGCATGCCCAACACACTAGTCATAGATGACTCAATAGTGAGGCCCACTGATGTCCCACTCACTAGGTTAAATAAGAAGAAAGTAACAGTCAGCTGCCTGTCAAGTGCCAGGATCTGCCACATAAAGCATGCACTCAGGTCCTTCAACAACCGGTACAAATATGACTCTGTCATTGTACATGTGGGTGTGAATGACCTAAGTAGCACCTCCCTGGACTACATGAAAAGAGACATGGAGGAGCTCTCAGATTATGTAGCCCAGGCGGGTATTACCCTAGCCCTGAGCAGCATCCTACCATCACCCAGAATGATACCACAGTACAAGCAGAAAATAATTAATTTCAACAACTGGCTAAGTTTCTGGTGTCATTCTAAGGGGATCCAATATCTGTCTACCTGGGATGAGATGACTGACAGACCTCGATGCTTTGCCAGAGATGGCCTGCATCTGTCACCCCTGGGCTTCCGGATACTGGCAAAGGCTTTGTCACCCCTATAGTGCCTTTTTTAGGCAGTGTTTCAAAGACCAAATTACCACCATAACACCTACAAACAAATGTAATCTGAGGGTCATGCTGCTCAGTGCTAGAAATCTAAATCTCAAAATGCAATCGCTTGAAGCACTCCTTAAAATGGAGAACATCGACATTTGTGCTGTAACAGAGACCTGGTTCATGGCAGCAGAAAGCACCCCTGCACTACCAGGCTATAACTCATTCCACACCTTTCAGCCCGAGAACTTGGACCGAAGCCCCAAAGGCAGTGGTGTTTCCATATTCATAAAGGATGTGCACACCTCCAGACTGGTAGCCCAACATAATGCATCAGAGATACTACATATGCAGCTAACATTGGGTAAGACAGCGATTTAGATTGTAGCCTGCTATAGGTCCTGAACCATGTCCAAAGACTCACATTCCACGTTCCTAAGCACCCTGGAGAATATTAGGGTCCAACCTAACACTCTCATACTGGGTGACTTCAACTACTCCTCCATTAACTGGGAAAGCTACTCATGTACCAATGCACTTGCCCAACGTTTCCTGGAATTCATTAATTCCAATGCCCTGGACTAGCTTGTTCTTACCCCCACTAGAGGTAGCAACATCCTTGACCTGGTTATTACTAACATGGGTGACCGTTACTTTACTCCAATAGTCAACTCCTCCCTGGTTAGATCTGACCACAAACTAATCACCTTAGAAAGCTGCATCGCACCCCCCGGCAAAGGTAACCACCAAGAAAAATTTATCCAAAGCTAACTTTGGGCTCCTAGAAACAGAGGTGGCTAACTTCATGGTATCCATGCAAATAGAGAACAGTTGCATGATCACCGAATTATACACCAATGCACTGTATGAACACGTACACAAATGCATGGATCTCTCCATACCCAATAGAACCAAGATGCTCTCCTCCAAAACAAGGAAGCCAATCTGGTGGTCCCCTGCCATAAACAAACTCTACAACAGAAGGAGGAAACTGATGCGGAATAAGGTGAAGTCCCACGACTGGAAAAACTCCCTTATCAGCCTCAACAAAAAGTTGAGATCCCTCATCAAATCCTCTAAATCTAGCTAGGAAAACAGAATTGCAGCAGATAGTAAAGACAACCACAAGGCCTTCTATAGTTATGTAAAGAATCTCACCTGCACTACCCAGATTTGCTCTGAGCTACTGCACAATGGTATCTCCTATACAGAGCCAACAGATATTGCCAGTATACTGGCCGACAGATTCACTGCCAACTTTACCCCTCCCGCCAAAGAACCAATCACACCACCAGTAGATTGCCAGTCACCCAGTATTACTGCTGCACAGGTTAAAACAGCACTGTCCAAGGCCAAGAATACAGCTTCTATGGGACCTGACAATATCCCTGGCTGTGGTCTACATGAACTACAGAGTGAACTGGCACCTAACCTGTGTGCATTATTCAATCACAGCCTCACCTCAGGCTTTGTCCCTACTGAATGGCGCACTGCTACAGTCATCCCTCTCCACAAAGGAGGAGCGACAGCAGACCCTGGGAACTATCAACCCATTAGCCTCATGAGTCTGATATGCAAAGCTATGGAGAGTGGGGTAGTTAGTTTTAATTCTGAGAGGGATGTTAGAAGCTTTGTATGGGACACTGTATCAAACACCTTTGATAAGTCAAGGAAAACTGTAGACACTAGTTGGCTGTTGTTGTGTTGCATATTTACTAGGTTACTAAAATGGATGAGTGTAGTGGTAGTGCTATGGTTGGGATGGAATCAGTGGTGAGTTTCGGTACAAAGATTGTTGGAGAGGAGATGTGTTAGGATCTGGGCATGGATACATTTTTCCAGTATTTTAGCCAGTGGGAAAAGTATAGCTATAGGGCAGTAGTTTCTTAGGTCAGTGGAGGTGTCCCCATTGTGTATTGGTATAATGTCGGAGATTTTCCAGAGAAGTGGCACCATTTGTTCTGAGACTGATCTGTTAATGATTATAGAGATTGGGTAAAAAATGGCTTTGGCGGCTATTTGTAGGAATTTGGCAGGAAGTTTGTCTACTACTAGGGTTGTGGGTTGAAGTTTGTTGAGGTGTCTATAGATGGTATAAGTTGGTACAGGTTGAAGGGTGAAGGAGTTGGTGTTATTTGATGAATTATATAGTATAGTGGGGGTGAGGAGGGTGAGTCTGTTGACAGCTTTAGCATAGAGTTGGTAAAGAATTAATTGAATTGGGTGGCTGTGTTTATAGAGGTGGTGTCTATGTTTGGATGAAGAGATGGTGATTTACCTGGTTGGAGATTACTGTTTATAATGGCCCAGAACTTTTCTGGGTTGGTAGTGTGCTTAGCTTGAATTTCACTATAGTATTTTTTTTTTATCTAGTCCGATTTTTTATATATTTATTTATTTTTTTAAGTGTTTCTCAGTTCCAAGAATGTTTGCCTATTAGGAGTCGTTGTTTTTGCACCAGGTGTCCCATGCTTTGTCCCTTTGTTTCACAAGTTGCCTAGTGCTCTTGGTAAGCCATGGGGCATAGATGGTTTTAGTGCGGATTTGTCTTGGTGGGGCAAGTTGGTTGAGAATGCCTAAGAAGATAGTACTGAAATACTCAACTGCTTCATCTACAGAAGTGTTAAAAGGGGGGCCAGTTAGAGTGTTTAAGGGCTGTATTAAGGTCGTTAGCCCTGAAGTTTTTAGTGCATCTGATGTGTTTAAGAGAGCTAGTTCTAGTGAGTTTAGTTTCATCTCTGATGAAGGAGGTTGGGAGGTGGTCGCTTAGAGTGTGGGGTGGTGTACCAAAATTGTGAGTGGAAGATGGGCGATTGGTAAGAATCCTGTCTAGTATTGATTCTTTTTTGAGGTTTTGTCTACCCTAGTAGGGGTTTGTATAAGCTGTGAGAAGCCATAAAGGTTAATATGATTTGAGGGGTGGAGTGGGGTGAGTTACGTGAGGTCAAATCAATAAGAAGAGATACTAGGGTTTTGTAGTTATCTCCTGGAGGGATATATGATCCTAAGATATTTAGCTTTTTTTTATATTTAGTCTTACCTTAGCAAGTAGGATCCTTGCATTATTAAATGCAGAGATTTCTATGTTAAATAGTTTAACACTGATGTTGTTCTGATATAGGAGAGCGACTCCGCCTCCTCTTTTAGCTGCACGGTCTTATGCTATAACCAGGGGGAAATATTTATTCGTTTTTAATGTGTGGTTTGAGCCATGTTTCTGTGAGGAAGATGATGTCGGGTAAGTATAATGCTATGGTTGCATGGACCGCAGCAGTTTTGTTATGGATGCTTCTTATGTTGTGATTTATTATTAGGATATCAATGTTTTCTTAAGTAGGCTTGTATTGGTTCTAGGCTGATTTTGGAGATTTGTTGGACTTGTTATTGGACCTGGGTTGGGGTTGATATCGCCACTGCATAGCAGGTGGGAGGCAATGTTTATTATGGTTTGTAGGTATTTGGAGAAGGCTAAGTCACATTGTATGGATATACTTGATTTGCTTTGATAATGGAGGAATTTGTAGGGGTGTAGGTCATAGCTGGTGTGGTTAAAGAGTGAGGGTGAGACGAGTAAGGGGTAGTTAGTGAATGTTGGAGGTGAGGTTGAGGTGGGGTGACATGTTGGGGATTGTAATGTTGTTGAAGTAGGTTGAGGTTAGACGGGCTGTGATGGTGAGTGCTAGTGCTAGAATTATTTGATGGGAGTACACGTTTGTTTTTTTATAAGTGGTAGGAGTGTATAGAGATAACACTGTGGAATGTGTAGGGGTCTTGATAGTATATTGGTAGGATGGACTGTAGCAACTTTGTGAGTGGGGAGGTACTCAAAGGAGGGGGATGGGGTGGTGGTTGTTTGTGTGAATGGCTGAGGAATGGAGGTTGAGTGTGGTAAGCTTAGGTATAAAGGAAATGAGGTAGTGGGTGGGTGGGTGGGAATGGGGGGTATGGTAGGGGAGCGGAACGAGCTAATATTGCTTAGGTATATGATATATAGCAATATATGTGAAGTATAATGTTTATGTTAATATAGTTTGCTTACTTTTATATGAATGTCTATGTCACAAGTGATAATTCAATAAAGGTGTTTGAAAAAAAAAATAAAGGTATTGTTAGATGAATAAATGGTGAAAGTAGTAGTGTCAGTAGATGTTTGCTACTGGAGAAGAACATTAGTTTTGTTTCAGAGGGTTAAGAATCAGTTGCGAGTTGCAAAGGCATTTTTCTATATCCAGAAAGGATTGTTGGATATTACGGAGTACAGCAGGTAGGAATGGAGCAGAGCATATGAGGGAGGAGAACCAAAGTAGCATGTTAGGTGGCTGTGGATAGTCTACTTGTAAATATGGTGAAGAGGAGAGGACCAAGAATAGATCCTTGGGGTATACCGACAGAAACACGTAGAGAAGATGATAGTTAATTTTGCCATTTAACTGCCTGTTGACAAGTTGGTTAGACAACTAATGAACCAGTTAAGGGATGAATGAGAGAGGTTAAGGGAGGCTAGTTCGTTGATAAGTTTTAGTAGGAAACTGTATCAAAGGCCTTTAATAGGTTAAGGAATATAGAGGGGGTAAGTAATCCATTGTTCCTGTGTTTGTTGACTGTTAATGAAACTAATTAGGGCTGTTGTAGTACTATGTTAAGATCGGAAATCATGCTCGGTGGGGGATAGAAGGTTGTTTTTCAATAGATAGTTGGGAGTAAATACATTTTTCCAGTATTTTTGCTATAGGAGAGAGGATGGCAATGGGTCTGTAGTTAGAAAATCTGTGGAGGCACCACCTTTATGTAGAGGGATTACATGGGACACTTTCCATAGTGATGACACATATTGTTTAGTAATGGCTGATTACTAAGGAAGGATATGGGGTAGGCAACAACACCTGCAGCAAATTTAATGTATTTGTTAGTTTGTTGATCAGCACCAATGGAAGAGCATTTAAATTTGGATAGGAGGTTTTTTTATGTGGTGAGTTTGTATGGAATGAAATTGGAAGGAATCAGAATTTGTATCT
The DNA here is from genome assembly GCF_019279795.1 of Protopterus annectens. Classification (NCBI taxonomy): domain Eukaryota; kingdom Metazoa; phylum Chordata; order Ceratodontiformes; family Protopteridae; genus Protopterus; species Protopterus annectens. The sequence continues at coordinate 1,621,591,869 of NC_056733.1, read as the reverse complement.
AAATTTATGGGTATAGATAGTTGAGAATTGAGGTTGGTTTTTTTTTTGGGGGGTTCTATATTATATGCTCGAACAGCCTTTTCTTCGAACACATAAAGGCCAACACGTAAACATTGAAAACTGTAAACAGTGAACAGTCACTTCAGCAAATTTTTTCCTAGGGCAAAATTTCACTTGGCCGTAAACACATAAACAAACTTTAAAACCCTAATCAAGTAAGGACTATGAATCCCACACCCCCCGATGTGGGAGGCTGTGCCCACCACAATCCCCCAACTAAATATACCAACTCCGAGATCACTCTACATTGGAGAAAAGGGCAATTCCTGATAGCCAAGCGAATATTTAGACAGGGAAAAAATTTGCGGAAGTGGCCATTTGCAGTTTCCAGCATTCGCTCTTTACCTGTTGAAGTTTAAGCATTCGATGAAGAGACTCCTCAATATAGACCCTTTTTTTTTTTTTTTTTTTTTTTTTTTACTAGTGATAGAACAGAATTAACCAGTTGATTGTTAAACTGGGTTGCTGTGTTGTAAGGGGAGTTTGTTTTAGTTGGGCATGGAGTAGTGACTTGACCAGGTTTGAGCATTTGGTTTATGGCTCCCCAGAATTGTTTTGGTGCCTATTTTGGATTGTCGTATAGTGCTCTCTTTTGCTGTTTTTTTTTTTTTAAATTATCAAGTTGCCAATAGTTTTGAAGGGTTTAGTTTTTTTTTAAGAGTTGGTGATTGTGCCATGCTTTGTCTCTCTGCTTAAGGAGCCTTTTTGTGTCAGATGAAAGCCAGGGAATGAATCTAGCTTTTATATGTTATTTTCCTGAGGGGGCTAGCCTATTTAAGCTAGTTAGAAATTTGTCATTGCAATACTGAATTGCTAGATCATGGTGGAGATGTTTAAGATAAAGGCTTCAGAACTACAGTTAATTTTGTTGTGGACAAGTCTGTATGTGATTTTTCTAGGGGGACAAGTGTGTTGTTTTAGCAGGCAGGTAGGTAGGTGACCACTCAGGCTGTCTGGATGACAACCTGAGTGATAAGGGCCCAGTCTAGTACAGATTGTTTATTATTACTTTTGTCAACCCTGGTTGGGTTAAGAATTAACTGAGTGAACCCATAGAGGTTAATAAGGTTTGAGGGGTTAATAGAGGAAAATGTGTCCCAGTGAAGGTTGAAATCTCCCATTATAATAGTTTCTTGTCTTAGTGTTGAAGAGCACAGCTTAGAAGATCTTCATTAGTAGATGGGTTGTTGCCTGGGGGAAGATAGATGGCTATAATGATAATATTCTTATTAGGGTTTACTTGTAGACAGGTAATTAGTATTTCTATTTTAGAAATGATTGGGGGTGCTAATGTCAAGTTTGAGATTATCTTTACATAATACTGCACCACCACCACATTTATGGGTTCTATCTTGTCTTTGGATGTTGTACACTGTGGGTAGGATTTCCTGGTCCAGAATGTGTGGTTTGAGCCAAGTTTCAGTTAAGATGGATATATGTGGTGAGTAGTAAGCAACAGTTGCACGGAATTCATGGATCATGTTTAATAACCTTCTTAGATTAAAATTTAGTATTAAAAGGTCTGAGGAATTGTACTGTAAGTTATTTATAAGGGTTGAGAGAGGTACAGTTACAGGGTTGGCAGCAGGTGGGTGAGGAGATGGGCCTGGATTGGGATGTATGTCTCCACAGTGTAGTATGTGCATATTCTGGGTAGGTGTAGGTGCATAAGTTTGAAAAGCAGTCTCAGACGTTTGTGGGTAGGGTTGGTGTAAGATTTTGTGCGACTAAGTTTGAATGAGAAGTGTTGAGTGATAGAGTTACTAAATAGTTGAGGTTATATGTTAAAGCTGATTGGAGAGGTAGGGGGTGTGCAATGGTTGGATAGGTTGGGGAGTAACTGGGATGTTTAGGTTGTGGTAGTATGTTGAAAGGCAGGCAGATAGAAGGAATGTTAGTGTGGTGAATAGAAATAACATGTTTGCTGGCAGCATTCTCAGTGTGTTTGAAAAAGCCTAGAATATTTGTGAGTGAGTGGGGGTGAGCTTGAGTAGAGAAAAGAAACAGACTTGCTTAATTAAGTATGTGGTGGGGTAATTGGGAGTGTGCTTGGATATTTTGGATTGGGTGGGAATAGTAGTGGGTTTGACAGAGGGAGTGTTTAAATCTAGGGAAAGTGGGTAGGGTATGGGAACAGAGTGAGGCCGAGCAAAGCAAAGGCAAATGGAGTAGGTTAAACTTGGATTCAGTTCGCAACAATAAAGAAAAAAAAAATAATCACTACTTCCGGTTATGTCAGCTGTCACAACTTCTCTTGATTCAGTGCACTCTCCTACCTTCATGAACAGTCATACCTGACTGTTGCAGGCTTCTCTCACACAATCCATATAACTCTCTGCTGGGCACCTAATTTCCTTTCGCCTTCTTCCTGTCTGTCCCAAATCACCTTCTTCAGTTTGTCTTCTGCTTTTCTGCATATGTGCCCAAAGCACAAGAATCTGCTGTCTTTGACCTTCTCTGCAATCGGAGCTACTATGGCTTCTTCTCTGATGCCCTCATTTCTTCTTCATCTGTTCCCATCCATGTTGCTTATTCGTGATCAGCACTTGTTCAGAAATTGTAAGCACTAAATAACCTACTAATTACTACAGCACTCAACCTTCCTCATTACCTAGAGGAAAACAGTTTTGGCACTTACTTTCCTCACTTGCTTAGAGAAAAACAGCTCTTGTACTCACTTTCCTCACTTATCTAGAGGAAAATAGTTTTTTATTCAGGCATGTCCAAGGGTCAGCTCCCAGTGTTCGCTCCTGTCTATCTGATGAATCTGGGCATCTTGGGGTAATGTAGAAATTGCCTCAAGTACACAGACAACCCTCTCCTCCTACCACCCAACACTACAACCTGTGAGAGATGCACTTATCTAGCCAAACTGGAGGTAAAGCTCTCTCCAATCAAGAACGAACTTGACAGTCAAGAGGAGAAAGTAAACACTTGCACCACACCACACTCATCACATAGTCTCACTAAATCTACACCACCAAAATCCACACACAGAAAAACAAAAACATTTGCGGTGGCTCTCAGTAATAATCTGCTCAAGTGACAGATCCCTCCAAAGCAGAAATGCAAGCAACCTCCACCCCCCAACACAACCCAAATGACACATAGCCCACAGACTCAGTGTGCCACTCAACCACAGCCAATAAGGCAAAACAACGTACCCAACACAATAGTCATAGATGACTCTATAGTCAGGCACACTGATGTCCCACTCACCAGGCTAAACAAGGAGAAGGTTACTGTCAGCTGTCTGTCAGGTGCCAGGATCCGCCACATAACCCACACACTCAGGTCACTCCACAACAAGTACAAATATGACTCTGTCATTGTCCATGTTGGTGTGAATAAACTGAGACGTACCTCCCTGGACTACATGAAGAGAGACATGGAAGAGCTCTCCGATCTTGAAGCCCAGGCAGGTATGACCCTAGCCCTGAGTAGCATTCTGCCATCACCCAGAATGATGCCGCAGTACAAGGACAAAATGATTGACTTCAACAATTGGTTAAACTTCTGGTGCCATTCTATAGGGATCCAGTATCTGTCTGCCTGGGATGACATGGTCGACAGACCACGATGCTTTGCCAGAGATGGCCTACACCTGTCACCCCTGGGATTCTGGATACTGGCTAAGATTCTTGCCAGCCCTACAGTGCCTTTTTTAGGCAAGGTTCAAATGACAAATTCACCACCGGAACAGGAACAGGCAAGCAAAAACTGAGAGTGATGCTACTCAATGCTAGAAGTCTAAATCTCAAAATGCACTCACTCGAGGCACTCCTTAAAATGGAGAAAATCGATATCTGTGCAGTGACTGAGACCTGGTTCAAGGCTCCAGAGAACACTCCTGCACTACCAGGCTATAACTCATACCACACTTTTCGGCCATGTAACCATGAACACCAAAGGTGGAGGCGTGTCCATATGCATTAAGGATATCCACACCTCCAGGCTAGTTGCTCAGCATAATGCAGCCGAGGTTAACCAAGTGCAACTAACTCTGGGCAAAACTGCAATGCAAATTGTAGCTTGCTACAGATCACCCACAATGCCCCAGGATTCCCACAACTCTTTTCTTGATGTACTGGAAAATATTAGTGTTCAACTAAACACCCTAATAATGGGCAATTTCAACTACCCCACCATTAACTGGGAAAACTACTCATGTACCAACTCCTTTGCTCAACGCTTTCTGGAATTCATAAACTCCAATGCACTGGATCAACTTATCCACAACCCCACCAGGGGCAACAATCTCCTAGATCTAGTCATTACCAACATGAGTGACCGGTGTTCCACACCTGAAGTCAATGCCTCATTAGTCCGATCCGACCATAAGCTAATTACCCTAGATATCCACATCCTGCCCCCACCCCCCATATTAAGGAAACCATGGTAAAAAATTTCTCCATAGCCAACTTCATGCTTCTTAAGACAGAAGTGGTGAACTTCATGACACCCATGCAGATGGACAATACAGTTACGACTACTGAATCCTACACAATTGCACTTTATAAGCACTTACATGAGTGCATGGATCGTGCTATCCCAAACAGAACCAAGACGCTATCCTCCAAAAAAGGAAGCCAATCTGGTGGTGCCCTGCCATAAACAAACTCTACAACAGAAGTAAGAAACTGTTGCAAAAGAGAGTAAAATCCCATGAGTGGAGGAGCTCCCTGGTCAGCCTCAGTAAGAAGCTGCGATCCCTGATAAAATCCTCCAAAGCTAGTTACGAAAACAAAATCGCCACTGATTCTAAAGACAACCACAAAGCATTCTATAGCTATGTCAAGAATCTCAATGGCAACACTCAGATCTGCTCTGAGTTGCAGCATAATGGCACTAAATATACAGACCCAACTGATACTGCCAACATCCTGGCAGATAGGTTCAGTGCTAACTTTACCCCCCCCCCCCCTTAAACAGCCTATCTCTATATCGGAAGAATGCAAAGTTCCTGTAATCACGGCTGCACAGGTAAAAACCAAACTCTCCAAAGCCAAGAACACAGCATCCATGGCACCAGACAACATCCCAGGCTGCGTTCTACACAAACTACAGAACGAACTGGCATTCCACCTAAGTACCATGTTCGATGATAGCCTCACCTCAGACTTTGTGCCTGCTGAATGGCGCACAGTGACGGTTATCCCACTCCATAAGGGGGAGCCACCACGGACCCCAGGAACTACCGCCCCATTAGCCTGATGAGCCTGGTCTGCAAGGCCATGGAACTTATAAACCAAGACATTGTTAATCTCCAAACTCTGAACCCCACCCAGTCTGGGTTTGTAAAAGGCAGATCATGTCTCCTAAACCTGGTAGACTTCTTTGAAGCAGTCACCAAAGCCATAGACAAGGGTAAGGTAGTTCACACAGCCTATCTAGATCTTGCCAAGGCTTTCGACACCATCCCCCACTCTGGAACTATAGATAAACTCACTAAACTAGGTATAAATCCCTATGTCACAAGATGGGTTGCCAACTGGCTCACTGACAGAACCCACACTGTGAAAGTAGCAGACTCCAAATCTGACTTCAGACCAGTGACAAGTGGAGTACCACAGGGTTCAGTCCTGGGTCCTCTCCTGTTTGGTATCTACTTCTCTGAGGTACAGGCTAACACAGAAGGTCTTTGGCTAATGAAGTTCACGGATGACTGCAAACTAGGAGCCATAATCGAAACTCCTAACGATGTGGACATCCAACAAAAGGGCCTCACTGAGACAGATGCCTGGTGTCAATGCCATGGCCTCAAGCTCAATGCCAAAAAGTGCATGGTCAACCCCTTTGGTAAAAACTCTGTACCCATGAACTACAACATAGGTGGTAGTATACTTAACACCGAAAGTGTGATAAGAGACCTTGTGACACAGGTGGACAGTAGTCTCTCCTTTGATAATCACATTGCCACAGTAGTCAGGAAATCCTTCTCACACATGGCACACACCATCAAAAAAGGTTTGTCATCCAGAAAAAAAGAGGTCATTGTTCCCCTCTACTCATCACTCATTAGACCCATTATAGAGTACAACGCCCCTTTCGGTATGTACCTCACAAGACATCTACAAAAACTGGAAATGCCGCAGAAATACCTCACAAAGAGGATTACCGGCCTCAAACAGATGCCCTATGCAGACCGTCTCAAAAAATTCCAGCTTTACTCTGTCACACATCGCCTACTCAGAGGTGATCTCTGCCTAACAACCAAAGCTATGTCAAACCCAGAGCTGTTGGACATGCTCCACTTAAAGAAATCCCAAAACCTCCGATCTACACGCTCTAGGGACCTAAACCTTGTCACCACAATAAACAGAACATGCTGGAGGGATAGATTCCTGTCCCAGAGACTTCCCATACTCTGGAATAAACTACCTATCTATATCAAACAAAGCTCCTCATTAGCACACAAGAAAAATCTTGATAATTGGATGGGAAATAGGAAATTCACCTCGGGGATCACCTCTGTGGCTCTGCTCGACAGTGGCACAGGAAAATAATTGTCTTGGGTGGCAAAAGCCAGGGTATCTTTTTGTCTGGGCTTGTATAGGCCCCATGGCCGATAGCCTAGTATCTACCTATGAACCTATGAATCTGTCCCACAGTGAGAAGAGAGTGCATTCAGACAGCAGTTGCAGGACCTACTATCTAAAGCAGGACAACATGAGTTGAAGTTGATAATGGAGGACCTAAATGAACATATCTGGACAGACAGAACAGGATATAAGGACTGTCTGGGGCCACATGGATGGGGCAACAGGAATAAAGAATGAAAGTTGATTCTAATCTTCTGTCTGGCAAATGGCTTGATGGTGGCCAACACATGGATTAAATTTAACATGGTGAACTTATGTAGGCAGGGAGAAAAATGGACATATTGTGCTGGTATGTCCTGTCCTAATGCTGTGATATTGCTGATGACAAGATCCACTGACTTCATTATTTCTGAGGGGAAACCAGGCTGGTTGAGTCTATAGATATAGCTTTTAAAGAGAACCACTTAGGTTTCACTTTAATCAAATGGGCCCAATCTGGTGCTTTATACTCCTTTAGAACATTCAAAAAACATTATCCCTGACTGAAATTTTCACATTATGGGTAAGAAGAATGTGTTGCATTTGCAGGTATTCCCATCAGAAAAGGTGACCATCGCCAAACTTGGGTTTTAAAGTCCTGATAGTCAACCATCCTATTCTCCTCAAGATAACATAAGTCAACTACAAAGTGTATAGATGCATTAGCCCACTTTCCCCATTGAAAACATTTTATCACTAATTTGAAACTTTGTAGTATTCCAAATTCTGCTCCAAAACACCCGAACCGATTCCATTTTCATTGTTACTGAACCAGGATCTTTCCTCTCAACATTCCCATCCTCCTGGGCCTCAAATTCAGTCTGCATCAAAGCAGTTCACTTGCTTGAACATGAAATGCAATACTTTCAACTCTAGAAAAAAACAAATGCGTCTCAGATGAAACTCAGTCCTTATACAATTATGTTTAGCTAAAGTCATATTATATTCCTTGAAGTTAGGTAATCCTCCCCATCAAAATGTGGACAAAAAAGTATCTGCCTGCTGACCCTTGGGTAGGAACCATCTCAGAGGAAGTTGGAGATAACTTTCTGAACTTGATCTGTAGATCTATATAGTGGGCTATGCCTTGTAATAGAGAGGATCTTGGGGAATATTGACATTTACTCATATGTACCTTTTTGGATGGGCGTTCGAAAGACATGCGTAAATGGGTGTGCCTTCGTTTTAGGTTGGACGTCGAGCTGGCACCTCGGCGTTCATGAAAATCTACTGCAAATCATTAGTGGACCGGAGTTCTGCTGTGGCAACCCCTAACCGGGAAAAGCCGAAAGACAAACAACAACATTCATCTATACCTTGGTGAGGAAGGGAGTAAATGTACATTTTCAACATGCAATCTTATGCAGTTGGAGCCAATTTTTGATGGATCAAGGGTGAAATATATACCTAAAATAAGTGCATTTTGTGACTAGGGTCACCTGCCCTGGAGTCATAACTGTCTAGGTCTTCCTTGGAGGACCTGGATTGATTGTGGAAAGGTAAATGTCTTTTCTTCTCGAAGTTCCAATCTAGAAAATGGGGCCAATGTTTTGATGCATGCAATCACCTTATTATAGCTTTCATTGGGTTTAGTGACCAATACCACACAGTGACCAGTGAGCCAATTAGATAGATATCACCCACTAGAAGGAAAGCATACAGTGCATGCTAGTAAAACCTTATCTAGATATTGAATATAGAATTCTGTTATTAGTGTGATTAACAAGGGGGAAAGGGACAGCCCTGCCTTAACCAGCATTGGAGTTGCACTTGTGTAGAGTAGACTCCACTGGCTGATATGATGGCTCTCAGCTCTGTATACAGTAACTTGCATCGAGCAATAAAAGCCAGAGGAAGCTAACAAGACCAAGAATGACCCAAAGGATATCCCAACTGAATGAGTTGAATGCTTTCTTTTCAACCATAAATGCATCTCCACTTTCCTTCTAACACCAACAACATGCTTGCATATTTGGCTAGAAGTAAATTAAGTCTGGACTGACTGTTCTATGCTTGACAAAAACCACGCTGCCAAGGTTATATCACTTTAAAGAGTATTTTAATTACTATTTTTGCTATGATATTCACGTAAATTTTCAGGTCCAACAGAAGGCATGATATGGGGTGGTAATTAGTGGGAGAGTAGGGTCTTCGGTTTGGGAAACATCAAAATTTTGGCCACTCTAGACTGGGGGAAAGGAGCAGCCAGAGCTATCACCAAGTATATATAAGTACTCTCAGACATTAAAATATTCTTTAAAAGACCAGCCACAATAAAAAAGTTTAAATATATTTAATAATAAATAATAAAAGAACCTGAAAATACTAAATATCTATTTACAGTAAATGCCAGCGTTTCAATCACAGGAAGTAATAAAATAACGCAGATGAATAGATTCACACAGATACAGAAAAACAGCAGTTACCTAATCTCATTGTATTTTCCTGAATGATCTAAAGAATTACTATTCTCTGGTCACTTACTACAGCAAGCCAAGATGAAGTAGGTGAGGGATCCCTCTCTGTCAATTTCCCAAAACAGACTGCAATGAGACTTCAGTCTCACCTAGTATTAAAATATCATTTCACGGATTACAGAATGACATCACATACATCTGGTCATCTGACTTCTGGTTTCCATGCTACCCTCCTTGGCTATAAGCTGTCAGGATTTAGCATGTGTGTATCAATAATACACACGCACGCACACACACACACAGAGCCTTGCTAAGATCTGCTGCAGCTCCTGGAAGTCATAAAACAATTTCAAACCTCCACCCTTCCAGAGTAGCAATTAGTTCACCCCAAAGATAATGGAGAAAGCTTCCTAGTACAGACTTTGTATCTTACAGTTCTCAATGCAGCCAGAGACAAAATTATTATGGCCTAAGCCAGGTAATTTAATTTCAAACTATTTTCAAAGTTAGGTGGATTGAGATTAACCTCTTCTCTTCCAGTATACTCTGTTAAAACATATACATTTAATCAGTTACAATAATACAAAGCTATTTCCTTTTCTGTCCAGCAGGGCACACTTGGTACATTTTTAACACAAACAGCTTTACAAATGCATTTTTCAACACAAGCATCTGTACAAATCAGTTTGATATACAAATGACATATGATCCTTTACAAAATTCCATCTAGCTGTGCTGGCATATGTTACACATCCACTACCCAACTTTTCCACACAACCTACCAGGACTCTATCCAGGTGTGGATCTATGATCATATTAAAGCTGCCTCTCAGAATGATACATTCCACCTGGTATTTTATGGCACCAATAGCAGAATAAAACTGGATAAGTGGGGTGGTATCAACCTGGTTGGAGTCATAAAATTACCTACTAATAATGGGGCTGGGAGCAGTATTACAGATGAGTACTACACATTTCCTAAGGTAATCTATCATTTCATGTGTTTTAGTCCACACTATAGTTTCATGTACCAGATCAATAAGACCTTTATTGCCAAAGTAAAAAAAACGCCCTGCCCCCACCCTTTCCATGATTTAAAAAAGTTCTAGCTTTCTCACCTCTTTATTTTGGTTTCCTGGAGAAGAGTAACACACATTTAGGTTATTAATGTATTGAAATATACCCTTTTTTGTTGGCATGGGACAGACATTCCCCTAATGTTCTATGACATAAATTAAGCTTTATAACTCCAAAAGTTCTTTTATACATCTTCAAAGGAGCTGGAGTATAGCTAAGTGCATTTCCCCGCATCTGCTGCAGCAGCATGTGGTTATTGTGGTTAGAAAAATGAAGGTAAGCTGGAGCAAAATATGATTCACCTGAAACACAGATTTTCCACAGGACTGAGCATCAGAGGCAAGTACTTAGATCACACCTTAGTATAAGCCCCACTGCCCCATATTTCCCACAACCCTTACAGAATATACCCAGTTTGCATGCAAAACACTCATTATGCATAAGTATTTTAGAAACTAAGTATACAATATCATGTTTTCACATAGCAAAGCATAAGCATATTGCTAATAGCCAGCATCAGTACAAGAACATTGTTACAACTTAGTGATGCACATACGGCAGCCTGTCATGAGTCTGTCACATTTTGATCACTGGTCCCATTGAATGCCATCACCATAAAGAAAATGAGACACTAGCACTGCAGATTTAAATGATGAGCTCAGCTGCTAAGGAAGCCACTCTATACAAATACCATTATTCAATGGCACCATCACTAGCCAGGTTTGGTTGTTTAGTTAGTGTCTCAAGTTATTCCAAGACTTAAAAAAAAGATTCAGTAACACTTAGGGCCCTGCTAATTCTCGCATTGTAGTTCCCCTCTTCAATTAATAAGGAGAGAAACCCAAGCATGGTACCCTTCGAGATCGTGAAAGCACAAGAATTGTATCATTCTTGCACTAATCAGTCTTGCTGGGAGAGTTGATTAAGAGTGCCCTTGTTGGAGTCTTGTGGGGTCAAACAATGTTCTCCAGCTAGGAAACTTCAAACAATGTTCTCCAGCCAGGAAACTTATACTGTTTCCACTTCTGTAACTTCAATCGCAGGACCCAAAAACTGCATATCTGCTTGAGGGAAGTCACAGTCCTACTGAGGTGCACTCTCCAATGAGTCAATTCTCTTTGAGATGGTCCAGTCAGTTATGCAGCTGGTTTCTTTTCTAGCCATTGAGAATGGAGGCTTTTCTTATGTTTACTGTCTCCTTGTTTAAGGATTTAATGGGATGATGAGTATGTGGTCTCTCATGTTTATTAAGCCCTACTGATTGTACAGGGAGATTATCCTTATTATTTCAGGCCACACTGGCAAACAGCTTATTTTTGGTATCCTGGGTAGATGCAATGTAGCCCTTGAATTCCTCTGTAGATAAGAATCTGTTTGTATTATTCCTTTAAGTGCTATGTAGTATGGCTTGGAAGTGAAGTTGTACACTGTAATTTCTCTCCCTGAAACAGTGGAAATATGGGTCTTGGGCTTTCCCTTTAAAAAGTGGCTTGTAATCACACACTATCCTGCTAGCCACAGTTCTGATCCTAAGGTGCTTGCTTTAAGCAAAATTTGTTACCGATCAACAAAGTTGAGGCTTTAAAGGATGAATTGCCTGGGATGTTGATGGGTTTTCTGTCTTGGGGTAATCCTATGTGTCCATTCTATTACTGGGGGAATCAACTACACCTAGAAGTTTATGCAGCATCTTTGCGATAAAAGACCTAGGGTATGATTTACTCTGGAAGGCCCAGCACCAGAAGGTTATTTTGTCTAGCTCAGTTCTCAAGATCATCCAATCTGTTATGTAGATGATGGACTAATGATATGAGATGTCCCACTTTACTTTCAATTTTCTGTACGTGTGAGGCATTCCTTGAGATGTTTTATTGCTGGGTTGTAAGTACTAACTGGGCTTCACGGTTTTTGGTAGTGTTCTTAATATGATCAGTATCCATCTCAGATTGCTGAATCTTTTTGGTGAGGCATGCTAATGTGTCCTTGATTGCTTTTATGTCCTCAGAGAAATTTTCTAAGAAAGCTGTCATTTTGAACAATAGGACCAGTGGTACAGTATGCAACACTGAGAACTCACTTGGCATTTTACATCAACTTCAATAGCTGCAGCAGCACTCAGTTCTGCATATCTGCTGCACCCTCCAATACCACTGCCCAAGTCTGGTATTCCACTGCAGGCTTATAGCACTTATGAATACTTGCAGCATTTATACTCCAGATTTCTGCTGCAGCACTCCCAAGACACCATTTAGCATTGCTAGACACTTGCAGACCATCTTTGTATCACACCTAGTGTCCACACTATAAATCTTTGCCAATCACTTCTTATGTACCCCTTAGTACATTAATAAGGTAAATAAAACATCTTTTAACAGAAAATCTGTGATGTAAAGTATGACACAGAAAGTCTGTGGTTTATGTCTTGAAAAAATTAACCTGCCAAGAAATGCAAGCCTGCCTAAAACTTGCACTATAAAGCCAGAGTGCTGCTGGCTTGTCAGAAGATAATTAAGTTCCTGAAACAAAAAGAGATGGTGAAGCATTACACATGGTAGAAAGGGACACAAACAGCACAAAAGGAACACTTTCTGTTTTCTAGCACTGGACTATACAGCTCTGTCTACCCCAACATAATCTCTTATCATACATTTCAGAGCAATGTTTTCTAGTTTAAGACCTCTGACTCACTCACACTCAAAATACATTCAAATCTCTTACACAATAACACTTATGGGAAGTCTGGCACAGATTTCTAGCTGCTGTGTCCCCTCCCCAATACAAAAGGTAAACACTGCCACCAAATAGGTCTACACTCCCATCAAAGGGTGATCAATTATTAGAAATTAAATATCAAAATAAATGACAGCTATGACCAGAAGCAGCCAGGCATTCAATGTGACATGCGGAGTATCAAACAGGTAAAAACACTCTCTAATCTCTAAACAACACACTGATTTGTCCAGCCACAACGTAAAGTAATGAAAGACATTTAATAATAAGTAAAATGATTATTAAAAAAATGTAAATCAATAACTTTCAATAAACATCAGAATTCAATCACCAGAAATGTAAAATTAAACTGTTGGATAGATCATTTTATCTATCTAAAAAACTAAGCTTTCCTAATTTAACTAAGAATACTGTCCCTGATCTAATCTAAAACATAACAGCAAGGCAAAGGGGGGGGGGCTTACAGTTTTGGTGAGTATTTTTTTGGGGGGGGGGGGTCTCTTACTGCACAGCAATGTAACTGACTGCAACTCTTAACTGCCCTTCAACTGACTTCAGCAGGCTCTTTCATAGTCCAGGTTAACAGTCTCAACTGTCTTATTTAAAAAATAACAATCAGCTGTTTGAAAAAGTTATTTTTCTTGTCAATCATCTGTTCAAATGATCACCTAGTAACCAGAAACATTCTAATGACTTCACCTCCTGATCAGCTGATTCTCCACAGACAGTTTGTTTGTACTTTAGAATCTCACAAACAATCATGTGCAATTAGAAATGTATCAAAACAGTGACAGATTATTTAAACAATTTGGATAAAAAGGGAAATACTCAACATTTTAAAAATGTATTTACATTTTCATAATTAGACATGCTGGCATACAATACAAATTAATCTAAGAATACACACAATTCTCCACCAGACCTAACCAGATGACACTGTTTTCATTTTCTTCACATTTCTCCCTCATGAGTCGAGCACGATTTTCAAGTGACCCTTAAAAACCAACGCATGTGAAAAATGGGTCCACCGGGGAACCCACAACTCTCCTGGACAGTCCATCTGTATTGGCATTAACAACCCAACTGCAATGCTGGATGGTCATATCATAGGCTTGCAATCCTAGACTCCACCTCAGTAACTTGGCATTTTGCTTTCTGACCCTATTAAGCCATGCTAAAGGATTATGATCTGTGAGTACAGTGAATTTTCTCCCATAAAGATAGAATTGCAGCTTTTGCAATGCCCACACTATGGCCAAACACTTTCTCCACGGTTGCATAACACTCTTCTCTTGGTTGGAGTTTACAGCTCAGATATGTCACTGGGTGCTCTTCTCCTTCTGCAGAAACTTGGCTAAGTACAGCCCCCACCCCATAATTTGAAGCATATACGTGTACAATAAATTCTTTATTGTAATCTGGGCTGGCTAATACAGGAGGTCCTCACAAAATCTCTAAGTTTTTGGAATGCCAGTTCACAATCTGTGGTCTATACAACCTTGTCTGGTTTATTCTTCCTAGTTAGATCAGTAAGAGGTGCAGCTATGGTACTATAATTGGGCACAAACTTCCTGCAGCACCCCACTGTCCCTAGAAATGCTCTCACTTGTTTCTTAGTAACAGGAACTGGCCACACTTGAATACCTTCCACGTTGACAGGTTCTGGCCTAATTTTACCAATTCCCACTCTGTGTCCTAAGTGAGTGACCTCTGCCATACCCTCTTCACATTTTCTGGGTTTAATGGTTAATCCTGCCTAATCTATCAAAGACATTCCTAACATGTTGGAGATTTTTCTGCCAGGAATGGCTGTAAATAGCGATGTCATCCAAGTATGCTAGAGCATATTCCCCTGCTCCTACCAAGATCTGGTCTACCAGCCTCTGGGATGTTGCTGGGGCATTTTTCATTCCAAAAGGCATTCTGGTAAATTCATACAATCCACAAGGATTTACAAAAGCTGACCTTTCTTTAGCAGCAGAAGTCAAGGGTACCTGCCAGTATCCCTTAGTCAAATCAGTAGTGGTCAGATCCCTAGTCCCACCCCAGCTATTCTATGGCTTCATCTATTCTTGGCATGGGGTATGCATCTAACTCTGTGCAACTATTTCATTTCCAGTAGTCTACAAAAAATCTCACACTACCATCCTTTGGTACGAGCACTACTGGGGAAGCTCAAGGGCTGTTAGGCTCTTGAATTACCCTCAGTTCTAGCATTTTCCTTACTTTTTTCTTTCGGAGTTTGCTTCACTCTTTCAGGTATTCTATAAGGAACATGCTTAACAGGTTTTTGGGGTCCTCTGTCCACACAGTGCTGCACAAAGTCAGTACACCCAGGTTTCCCTGTGAACATTCCCCCAAATTCCTGCAATACCTGCTTTTATCTGCCAGACATGATTAGGAGTTAACTGCTGCTATATGGCAATCTCTTCCCCATAGGTGTCAGCCCTAGCCTGACCCAAAAGATCGGTTACCATATACTTTTCAGACTCTTCCTGCCATCCACTATGAATGCTCAATACTAGGGCCTCCCTGTCATGATAAGCTTACATCATATTCACATGGTACAGTTTGTGCCCTAGTTTCCTACCTACCAAATTTACCATGAAGTTCAAGTCATTGATTTTTCCTCACCACCTCAAAGGGTCCCTCCCAAGCTGCTTGTAACTGGTTATGTCTAACAAGAACAAGTACCATCACCTTCTGTCCCTTAGCATACTCTTGGGCTTGAGCATTCCTTTCATGCAACACTATTTTGTTGTTGGGCCACTGCTAGTTTCTTTTGAGATAAACCCATGAGCTCCTTAAGTCTTGTCCTAAAGTTGAGAACATAAGCCACAACAGACTCGTAGGATTCACTCTTACCTTTCCACTCGTCTTGAATTAAATCTAAAGGCTCCCTTTCCCTATGCCCATACAACAACTCAAAGGATGAAAAACCTGTAGATTCCTGCAGTACTTCTCTGTACACAAATAACAGATGGGGCAAATTACTTGTCCCACTCCCTTTTAAACTGGTCTACAAATGCCCGTAGCATAGTCTTCAATGTAGAGTTTAACCTTTCCACAAAACCATTAGTCTGGGGATGGTAGGGGGTGGTGTTCAGATGTTTCACCCCACAATGTTTCCATAGACAAGTCAGCATGTCTGACAAAGTTGGCACCTTGGTCAGTCAGTACTGCCCATGGAAAACCTACTCTGGTGAAGATTTATAGCAAAGTATTTATAGCAAAGTATTTGCCACCTTCTCTACCTAAAGAGATGACAGAGACACCGCCTCAGGATATCTGGTAGCATAGTCTACTACTACCAAGATGTATTTCTTTCCTGTAAAACTTGGAGTACTAAGGGGTCCCACAATCTCCCGGGCCACTCTCTGAAAAGGCTCTCTGATAACAGGCAAAGGCATTAATGGAGCCTTAGCCTTGTCCTCTACTTTACCAACTTTTTGGCACTGTTCACAAGTCCTATAATATCCTGCCACATCCCTTGCAATCCCAGGCCAATAGAAATTTTGCATAATACAGCTTTTAGTACGTCTTATGCCCATGTGACCTGAGAAAGGAATATCATGTACTATGGCTAAAAGTGGCAGATGGTAAGTTGAGGCACTACCAACTGCTGTATTACTTCACCTTCTTGCCGACCTCCAGGAGTCCACTCTCTATACAATAAACCTTTGTTTCAGTATACAGACTTCCCTCTTTCTTGAGCCTCAGGTGTCTCCTTAGCCATCTCCCTCATGCTTTGCAATGTAGGATCCGTAAGTAGAGCCTCTCTCAATTCTACCTTTGTGACCTTCCCCAGATGGAAGCCTAGTCACTTCTGATAGCTGCGCCTCGCTGTCACTCTGGGTACCACCACTCACCTCCATCCCTGCAGTCACCATGTCTAAGGGAACATCAGTACCCAATGTGACACCTCTGCACTGGCCCATTAATCAAGGAGCCTCAATCCTCACCATTGGCAACAGTGGAGGACATACACAGTGGGAGGATTACAAGTACATACACAGTAAAGCGCAATTTCCCCTAAGAGCAAACAGAGACCACAGTCAGTCTGGGGCTGGTTTCTCCCTCTTTCTCCAGATCCCCAATAAGACTCCCCCACTGGCACAGCTATAGGGTTGAGATCTCAGCTAAGTGGCCAAGGCAAAACCTCCAGCACCCTCTCTGTCCAACCAGTGCGTTGTGTCCCTGCCCAAGTAGCTGACACACACACACACTCTTTGAGGTTTGATTTACATACAAACACACACACACACACACACACACACACACACACACACACACACACACACACACTCCTGGGAAAGGCTGGCACAGGTTTACTAGCTATGCCCCCTTCTGCCCAGACTATAAGGTAGTTTCCACTGCCACCAACCACTATTATCTGCTACTTTTAAGGCCCTCAACAAAGAGTGTCTAACCCTACTGTGTAACATTACTATTAATCCAAATGGTAGTCTGACCAAGAGCAATGTTATTTAGGCGTGGCCTGTACAGTGTCTGTTAGCAAATACAAATGCAAGTACTCACAGAGCTTAAATATGTTTCACAAATATCAGCCACACAGATAGCTTTAAATATATTTAATAATAAATAATAAAAGAATAAGACAACACTCAGTACACAAACACAGTTACTTCAGAGTTCAGAATCACAGGAGATACTTAAAACAGCATTGCAGGACAGTCTCAAATAACTAAAGAAAATATCTAAGCTATACTTTACTATATTCCTGTCTGAATCTAAGAGAGTTATTATGCCCTAGGAACTAACTTACAGCAAGGCAAGTGCAAAAGGTGATGATGAGTGGATATTTCTAGGTCAAAGACAAGAAACAAAATGCGCAATCTCTCTCTGAGAGAGTTCTTAAATTAATATCAAATATTACTGCTGGGTTAGTTTGGATGACATCACTTTTTGTCACCTGACTTTAGTTCCCAAGCTAAGCCCCCAGTGTAGCATTTGATATCTCCTTGTGAAAAATACACATCTCTCAGATGTTTGCAGATCCTGGAAGTCATAAAACAATAAAACACTTCTACATCTCAAACCTAGTAAGTACTTCTCTTTCAAGACAGTACAAAAAGCTTTTAGATCTAAACATTGTCTCCTACTGCCCTGAAACTGAGAGATAACATTCATAGCACAATTGTAAAACAATTTAATTTCAACAATTTTCTTGAAGTTTTGCAAGTTAACTCTGTATGTTCTAGTTTCTACTGTTAAAACATATACATTTGTACAGGTATATAGTTTATATACATTCTGTTCTTTTTCATTAGGGTACACTGTGGACACAACCTTGAAGCTCAGTACTGTACAAACCCTGTTCAACACACACCTTTGTACTTGTAGTTTAATATACACTTAACCTATAGTTCTAATACATTTGTAAGACAAGCATATGAATCATATTGCTATTTGCAAATGACATATAATTATTTACAAAATTCCGGGTAGCTTTGCTGACAGTATCTTCTTCTGTCACACTTCTATATAAATCATATTAATATTCACAAATGACATATAATTACTTACAAAATTCCAGAAAGCTGGGCTGGCAGCATGACGCCCACCAGCAGCTGTGGCTCACATTCAGACTTACTGCTACCAGATAGCACCTTCCTGAAACAGCCAACAAGCCAGTCCAAGCTTCAGGTATGAGATCGTTCTGGGTCCCTCCCAGACTACCTCACCTACATATTTTTCTCCAAGCCTGACTGAGTGTCACTGCTTCTACACAGGGTACTACATCACCAAAGTCATTCCCTATCAGGACATCTGTAAGAATATCCTCAAACAAACCTACTTGCTTGCTTCCTCTTACACCCTCCCAGTCAACATGAACCCTAGCCAAAGGTATTTGGAATAGGGTCTCTCCCAATGCCTGACTGGAGTGGACTGCCCAAGCAAGTACTGCTCTTCTCTAACCACTGTAGGCCTCACAATGGTTATATCAGAAGCCGTGTCTCTCTGAGCAGTTATCTGTTTATCATCTACTAAGACAGGATATGTATTTGGTGATAATTAGGCATCCTAGTTGTTTCTAAACAACTTAAAACTGGCAGTTTGTCATCCACATTTACTGGGTCCCTCACCAACTGTTTCTCACCTTGCCTCAATGGACACTTGGCTACTATGTTTCCCCTCTGGTTACACTTGAAACATCTAATCCTTAACTGTGTACTTGGATTAGTAGTTTCTCCCGTTACTGGTGAACTCTGTTGGAGTGGATCAGACTGCCCCCATGGGTTCCCTTATCCCTTTCTTATGCAGTGGTGCTCTACCTGCCAAGTAGAGATCCCCTTTTCTCTCCAACTCCTCTGCAGAGTTACACTCGCAGTCTGCTAACCAGACTCTCATGTCATCAAGCAAAGAATTGAGGGCTTGTTCCATAAGTGAAAGGCCTGCCAGTCCTTCAGAAGTGGTGACCTGACACCCATTCACCCATCTCTGAAAGTAAGTACTTAAGTCAGCAATATAATCATGTACACTTTCATTTGCTTTGCGTCTATGTTCACAACATTTTTTTTTAGATACCTCAGGTGCAAGTTTGAAACAGTCAAGCAAGCAACATTTCATTTTGTCATAATTCAAACATTCTAAATCATTTAACCTTGAACAGCTTTACCATGGGGTAAGGGAGTCAGGAACCATACCCAGAGCTCACGATCAACATCATATTGTCTACATAACCTCTCAAAAATATGAATAAAACTATCAAAGTCATCCCCAACCCTACTGATCTTTATAGCTTCTGGGGTCCAATTATTCCCTTCCCCATTACCTCCATGACCCTCTTGAAGGGTTTAAAGCTCCATTTCATGCCGGCACTCTCTCTCATTGTCCTTGACTTCTAAATGCCTCAGTCTCTCTGCTGATTCCAGCTCAAGACATTTGGCCTCCAAACGTTAGGTCTCCAGGCACAGTTTCTCCTCAGTCTCTAGACGTTACACGTGCTCCTCAGCCTCCAGTTCTAATTGGTGCTGCTTCTCTACAGGCTCCAGTCATTTGGCTTCCACAGTCTCTCTAACTCCAGATGGATTCTCAGGTCCTCCAAAGAAAAGGTGGACTGTCCTGTCTTGGCAGGCTGAACATCACCACCACCAAAATGGATACCCTCCAAATGGCTGGCTTGAGCTGTGGCTGCAACCAAGGCTGAAATCATTGCTTCCTTGGTTAGGCTGGCATGCACCAGTCCTCTGTATTTACACTCCTTAGCCAACCGGATCTTTGTCAGCTTGCTAAAATCTTCTACGTACATCCAAAAAAAAAAACAAAACTGTGGTGGATTGAAATTTTGAATGTTTACTTTGTGCCTGTCAAGAGTGTACATCTTAATGACAACTACCCACAGGCTACTGAACTCCAATTAAAAATTCCACTAAGCTGCCAACAATAAATGTGAAGTCTGGTTAATATCCCACCAGACTGCCACCAAAATGTGATATCTCCCACTTAAAACCCGGGTCAGTACTTAAGGAGCCTCAGTCCTCATTGCTGACTCCATTGTGGGAGCGTCAAGGAAAACACCAGAGTACAGAGCACACATGAGCAAAATTCCATAATTTCTGTTAAGAGCACAACAGAAACATGCTTTTTTTTCTGGGACTGGACTATATACCTCTGTCCTCCCCAAATGTAAGACCTTATCATACACTCCAGAGCAATGTGTTCTAGTTTAGGATCTCTGGCTCACTCCCATTCAAAATAAATTCAAATCTCACACACTCTTAACACATATGGGAAGCCTGACACAGACTTCCAGCTGTGTCCCCTCCGCAATATAAATAGTAAATGCTGCCAACAGAGTCAGGCAGGACTACATGCCCTTCAAAGGGTGATCAATTATTAAAAATTAAATATCAAAATAAATTATAGCTATGATAAGAAGCAGACAGGCATTCAAGATAACATGGAGAGTATCAAACAGGTATAAACACTCTCTAATCTCTAAAGAACACACTGATTGTTCAGCCACAATCTAAAGTAATGAAAAACATTTAATAAGTAAAATGATTATTAAAAAAATGTAAATCAATAACTTTCAATAAACACCAGAATTCAATCACCAGAAATGTAAAATTAAACTGTAGGATAGAAGTCTATCATAGGTTGGTACTAGGCTACCAGCCCTAAGGCCTATGCAAGCCTAGCCATAACAATTCCCTGGAAATTTTTTCCCACAATATTTACTTCTCTGGGCCCCTGTCTAGCAGGGTGACTGACATGATCCCCGGGGTGAATTTCCTATCTCCCATCCAATCATCAAGGTTCCTTTTGAAGAGGGCCAATGAGGTGCTCTGCTTGACATGTATGGGCAGTCTATTCCAGAGTATGGGGAGTCTCTGGGTCAGGAACCTATCCATCCAGCATGTTTTGTTCAATGTGATGATAAGGTTTAGATCCCTGGAGTGTGTGGCTCTGAGGGATTGGGATTTCTTTAAGTGGAGCATGTCTAACAGCTCAGGGTTTGACATGGCCTTGTATGTTAAGCAGAGATCACCTCTGAGTATACGATATGCCACAGAGTATAGCTGGAGTTTTTTTTTAGACGGTCAGCATATGGCATCTGCTTTAGGCCTGTGATTCTTTTAGTGAGGTATTTCTGTGGCCTTTCCAGCTGTTGCAGATGTCTTGTGAGGTACATACCAAATGGGGCATTATACTCTATAATGGGTCTAATGAGGGATGAGTACAGTGGGACAATGACCTCCTTTTTTCTGGATGAAAAGCCCTTAGAGATGAGGTGTGCCATGTAGAAGGATTTTTTGGAAAACCTCTATCTAAATAACTAAAATTTCCTAATCTAACTAGAGAATACTGTCCCTGATCTAATCTAAAAATTATTAGCAAGGCAAAGGCAGGCTTACAGTTTTTGGTGAGTCTTTTGTTCTTGGGTATCTACTGCACAGCACTGTAACTGACTGCAACGCTTAACTAACCGCCCTTCAACTGACTTCAGCAGCCTCTTTAACAGTCTCAACTGTCTTATTTTAAAAATAACAATAAGCTGTTTGAAAAAGTTCCTTTTCCCTGACAACCATCTGTTTAAATAATCACCTAGCAACCAGGAATATTCTAATGACATCGCCTACTGATCAGTTGATTTTCCACAGACAGTATGTTATTTATTTATTTATTTAATTAAATTTGTTGACCGGGAGTGTCCGACTGGACGTAAGTCCATTTTCAGCGGAGGCCGGGGGAGAAAAGCTCCACAGTTAACATAAACAGACAGTATATACATTGGATTACATAGTGAATAACAATTTACATAGCAATTACTTGCAACATATTTACAGATGAAGAACATAGTACATCAGTAGACAACTAGAATCTTTATCTGTGAAGTGCATACCAGACATTAACAAATGTTACAAGAAGAAGTAGTTCGTGCTGTATAATAAGTACTGGCTTATGAGCATCTGAGCTTGCTATAATCAAAGTAGTTAGTGGAGTGGAAAGAAAGGTAGTGGTTGGATGGGGTGGATGATATTAGAGTGGGAGTTGCAAGGGCATAGCCAGCATGTTTTTAGTTGCGCTTTTAGTAAAGTTTTGAAGTGGGTGCATGATGGTATGGAGGTAATTGTGGGTGGGAGTGAGTTCCTTAACTTGGCTATGGCGCAAGAGAATAGTGCTTCAACAGCAGAGTTATTGGCTTTAGTGATCTGCAAGTGATTTTTGCTGCTGGATCTTAGTGGTCTGGTGGTGCAATAGGGTTGGAGTAGATTCTGGAGGGATGGGACATTTAGTGGATAGTTTGTGGGCGAGTGAGAGTTGATACCACTGAAGGAGGTGAGGGAGTTCAAGCCAGCCCAGTTCAGCAAGTGAGAGACAGTGGTGACTACGGTAGGATGCCCCTGTGGCGAATTTGGCAATTTTGTTGTAGCAGGTCTCTAGCTTGTTTAGATCACATTGCCTTAGGTTGGTATATATTGGAGAGGCATAAAGTAGGGTGGAGATAAGGTGGGAATTTGCTATTGAAATCTTTGCTGCTTTGGTGAGAAATTGCTTATTTCTGTACAACGCTCCTAGTTTTTTGTGGACTTTTTTTATAGTCATGGATATGTGAATGTCAAATTTTAGTTTATTGTCTATTTCCACTCGTAGTAATTTGGTGTGTTCAGTTGGGTATATAGTGGTGTTGTCTTTTGCCGTGATGTTAAAGTGAGAGTTGTTTTGAGTATGTTTGGTGGGTTGGAAGATGAGTAGTTTAGTTTTGTTTGGGTTGAGTATTAATAGGGCATCGGATAACCATGTTTCAACACAGGAAAAGGCTTCCTGTGTGACTTTTTGCAGTTTTGGTAGGGACTGGGCTGAGCAGATGATGGTCGAGTCATCTGCGTATTGTATGATTATGCCATGTTTGGTGGCAGATTATTGGTGTGAGAAGAGTAGGGGTCCAAGGATAGATCCTTGGGGAACCCCTATGGAGACAGGTAGTTGTGGAGATATGTCATTCTGCCATACAAGGGATTGTTGGTGGTCAGACAGGTAACTCTGAAACCAGTTGGTGACCGATTGTGAGAAGGATAGGTTATTGAGGACAGAGATAAGTTGTTTGTGTGGGACCATGTCAAATGCTTTAGATAGGTCTAGGAAAGTAGCAGAGGAGAGACTGCCATTGTTTTTATGTTGAAGGATAGTGTTAGTAAAGGAGAGTAAGGCAGTGGTGGTGCTATGGTTTGGTCGGAAACCATGCTGAGTACTGGAAAGGAGGTTGTTAGTAAGGAGGTAGTCTGAGACCTGAGAGTGTATGCATCTCTCTAGTATTTTGGAGAGTGGAGAGAGAATAGCTATGGGGCAGTAATTGGTTAGTTCTGTGGAGGGTCCGCCTTTGTGGAGGGGAATTATATGTGATACTTTCCACAGTGTGGGAACGTAACTTTCTGACAGAGATCGGTTAATCAAGATAGATACTGGGTAGGCCAGAGCATCAGCTGCGATTTGTAGGTATTCACTTGGGAGGCTGTCTGCTGCTAATTTGGTGGGTTTAAGTTTAGTTAAGAGTTTTTTTATGTTGGAGGTAGGTACAGGAGAAAAAGAGAAGGCAGTGGGGAGATTACTATTTGAAGGTGTGGGTTGGAGGGGAGGGGTGGGTGCTGTTTAACTAGTGATAGTATGGTTTGGGTGAAGTGCGTGTTGAATGAGGTAGCAATATTTTCAGAGGAGTGAGGGATGTTAGGAGGAGGGGTACTGACTTTACTTGGGTGGAGGATGGAGTTTATGGAGGACCAGAATTGTTTGGGGCTGTGTTGTGAGGAGACTAGGGCAGACTGGTAGTACTGGAATTTGTCCTGTTTTATTAGCTTTTTGACTCTATTGTGAAGTTCTAGGAATTTCTGTCTAGCTGAGGGGGTTTTGGTTTTGCGCCAGTGCTCCCAGGCTTTATCCCTGTTTTTCATTTCTGACTTAGTGGTTTTCTGTAGCAATGGGGAGGGTTGTGCTTTGGTTCTGGAGAATCTTATGGGGGCATGGTAATTAAGGATGTTCAGGAAGGTAGTATTAAAAAATTCAACTGCATCATCTAGACTGAGGTACTTTAGAGGATGCCAGTTACATTCTTTGAGGGATGAGATGAATGTGAGTGGGTTAAAGTTTAGTTTTTTACGTATTTGACGGTAGATGACAGGTTTAGCTTGGTATAGGTATTTTTTGAGTAGGAATGTTGGGGAGTGATCACTGAGGCTATCTGATAAGCAGCCTGTTATATATGACTGGGGGCTCTTACTGACTAGTATCCAATCCAGGGTAGTGTGCTTGGTGGAGTTTTTATTTATCCTGGTTGGTGACTGGACTAGTTGAGTGAAGCCATGAAGGTGTACATGATGGGTTGGATTGTTGCCAGAACAGTATTGCCAGTCAATATTGAAATCACCTAAGATGAGGAGGTTTTCTAGGGGAGGGATGTTTTGGCCAGGTGGGAAGTAGCATCCAATTATGTTGATGGTTTTGTTTTGGTTAATTTTGAGGTTGTATATATTATTTCTTCATTGCCTATTTGTGGAGCTGATGATTTTAAGATCTGGATGTTTAGATGCTGTTTAAATATTATAACTACACCACCTCCTTTTTTGTTTAGCCGGTCTACTCTTAGTATGCCGTAACCTGTAGGGAGTATTTGCTCACTGGTAATGTGAGGTTTTAGCCAGGTTTCTGTCAGGATGACTATATCTGGGGAGTACAAGTCTATGGTAGCATGGAGTTCATGGACTTTGTTGGATATGCTTCTAATATTTAGGCATAGTAGAAGGAAGTCACTTGGCTTTCTATTGGCTGTAATATGGGAGAAGTTGTGGTTTCTAGTCTGATTATGAAGATTGGGGTTGGAGATGCTTGGGCCAGGGTTGGGGTGGATGTCTCCACTTAGGGCTAGTTTTGATAAGCATGAGATTATTAGTTTTCTTAGTTTTTGAATGTGTTTGTTTATAAGGGAAACTTTATGATTGTGCTCTGTGGGTAATAGGTATGGTGGGAGGGTTACTATGTTAAGTTGTAGGGATGCTTTATGTTTGAGTAATATAGTTGGTAGAATATGTGGGGGGTGTATAGGGATGGTTCTTGAGCTGGTGGGAGGGGAGGTGAGTGTGGGTGAGACATGAGTGGTGGTGTGAGTAGTAGTACAGTGGTAGTGGTTGAGTGGGGGAATGATGGAGCTTTGGTAGGATGTAAGATATGCAAGGAGAGTGCATGCAGTGAGCATAGGTAAGGTATGTTTATACATGTTAGTTGAGGAGGTGTGATAGTAGTGAGAAGATGGAGGAGGTAGTGTTGGGTTAGTGCTGTGGTTGGCTATTAGAAAGATGGGAGGGATTTGAGTGCAATAAAGGTGGGACCACCGGGGGTGGGAGGTAATAGGGGGCAGGGTGGGGAGCGAAGCAGGTAGAGTCCCTGTTAGTTGCTGGTATGAGGGGCTGGAAACAATCACAAAGCAAAGACAAGTATGTGTTAAGAAACAATCACAATTGACCAAGGACTGCTCTGAAACTGTAAGTCATTTCTTAATTTCTCAGGTGGAAAAAACAGGATAACCTTGTATCAGTAGGCTACTGTGGTCATAGTTTAAATTTACAAGCACACAGTATTGATCAGTTATGGATACTATTTGCTAACAGAAGGGAATAGAGAAAGTGGAAGATGTGTGTGTGTGGTGGGGGGGGGGGCTGCTTACAACCAAAGCAGAGTGCTCTCCAGGGGAAAATGAATATTGGCTCAAACAGGTAGACACATACTCAAAGTTAACTGTAGCTGTTTGCAGACAGTTCAGACCTGGACTGCGCTTTTCTTACAAGACTGTTAAAGGTGGTACCACAGTTGAATACTTAAGAGTGGTGTTAGGTTCAAAGTTAACTTATGTATTTTAGAATCTCCCTCACAAACATGCACAGTTAAACACGCGCAATTAGAAATGTATCAGAACACTGACAGATTCCTTAAACATTTTGTATAAACTGGGAAATACTCAACATTTTAAAAACTTATTTACATTTTCACAATTAGACATGCTGGCATACAATACAATTTAATCTGAGAATTTACACAAATTTCCTGCCAGACATGCCAACACAGATGACAGTGTTTTCATTTTCTTTATAACTTCCATAAAAGGACTTTTTGCAGAGTCAGTGAAATCAAATGACACTTTCAAGATGTTTTCTACTTTTTTTTTCTAGAAATTGTCATTTTATTTCACCACTATGCATTGTTTTTAGTGAGTAACATAGTATGAAGTGCATATCACTAAGTTTACTGGTGTGCACATACTTTTTCATGACTTATTGCTCTAGCATAATATTGACATGGACTTTTGCTGCAGATGAAGTTTAACTTTCTCAGCAATTCTGTAGGTATAAGGTGCAGGGAGGCTTGCCCCTCAAAAATGCTGGTTTTCTATGTAATTTTACTACTTTCAATAAAAGTGAATTAATCCACAAGCTAAACTAAATTCAGTCAAATTATATCATTCTCAATGGGGTCACTGAGCTGACAGAAATATGAATCGCATATTAAATGTCTCTCATCCAAACAAGAACATATGCTGAATATTTAACAATACCTATTTTCTATTAATTGCTGCTTTCATTGACTTGCTGACTTACAGGCACTACTCCCCTTTCAGAGACCTATAGTATAGACTGCTTCAAAATGTTCATATTAAGTATCCAAAAGTACATGTGAGCTTTGTAGCTACCCAAAACAACATCACTATAAGCTCAGAAATTGGTAGTTTTAGTCCCTATAGTTACTGTCATTTCACCACTCTGTTGCTGCAGTGAAAGGGTTACAGAAAAGAACAAATGTCATGGGCTTTGCATGTCTATGAGATGTTTCAGCATAAAGTACAGTTCACAGCAGGAGACCTTTTACATGCCTACAAAAGCAAAAACCTGCCATGCGTGTTGGATCAGCTAATGCTAGCATCCTTCCTTTGCAGGTTCACAGGTAAGTTCCTTTGAGATGTAGAATAAAATCAGCTTGCTAAAAAACTGTTTACTACTGCTTTTCCACCTTACTTAACACACTCAGCAGTTATTCTTTCATATCAATATTCACAGCTGATATGATTCAACAGCAAATCACCCTTTAAAACATATGCAGCAACTGATGCATTCAGTATAAACAGATGCATGCAGATATAATAAAAACTAAATGGACTACAAAAGCACTCAAAAGTTACAGCCAGTCTTCCAAAACTTGCTTCTAATTTTAACACCACGGTAATTCAAAGTATTCGGTCAGAAACTGGGCACTTTTTTTTTTTTAAGGAAGAAGGCAGATGAAAATATCACATATCAATAGGAAATAGGAGGTGATGCTGTTCTAAAGGTCAATATAAAAGATGAAATGTACGTTTAATCGGCCCATTTTCCTATCTGGATTTCATGCTGTTTCCTGGAGACTGATCAATGTTTAGTGGGAAAGTCTGACTGGACAAAACCTCTTTTCATAGGGGACTCGGGAAGAAAAGCTCCACATTCCGTACATTCTGATGAACCAATAGTTTGGGGGAAAAAAAAAAAAAAAATATATATATATATATATATATATATATATATATATATACACACACACACACACACACACACACACACACACACTCTAATATAGTCACGATGATATGTTAGATGATTAGCATGGTTAAGACTCATCAAATTATAGATTTGTTTTTGTGTCCGTCTTTGTTATGATATTATTTTTATTTGTTTGTTAACTGAGTAACTCGACTATGCATAAATGTTTTTAAGGGGGGGGGGGGTGTAACCTGGAAATATTGAACAGTTATGAAAGAAAATGGACACTGCATCAATTATGGGGCTATTGCATGAATATCGTTAGCAGCTCATAGCCTTAATCCTCTGAGTTGAAGTACCAAATGCCTGACAGGCAATTTCAATACCTTTCCCTTTTTTGCATCAGCTGTAAAGAATACAGTTTCAAATAACTACAAACCAAACTTCAGAGGAATATACATTTTCAGCTAATACTGTTAACAAAACAAACAATTTGGAGAGCCATCTTGATTTCCTAAATTAAAATATTTCAGGTGATTTACATTTACAGAATACTCGTCTCTGTGGTACACTTTCTGAGGTAGTGCCAAGATTTGAGCTGTTACTCAGTGATGTTTAGCTTGTTCATAAGCAAACTGTGAGCAATATTTTCAAATGCACATTTAAAGACAAAAATATTGGTCATGAGTTCACTTTTCTGCATATTATAATAAACTTGGTCGGTTACTTTGTATAAGCCATTGATGATGATGGTACTTGTATTTGGGTCTGAAGTGATACTGTTGGCCAGTAAGAATATCATATCAGGTGATATATTTAAAGATAGGATTATGTACCAGTTTTCTCAAGGATTTTTGCCAGTGGACAAACATTTGCTATGGGACTATAATCATTACCCAATGTGGGGTGAAAGAAGGGTAGTGCAAAATATTACTTATAGCTTGGTGGGATAATTTTAATTGTCAGAGTGAGGTTGTAAGTGTGAGTGAGAGGTCCCACTGGAATAAATCATTCAACTTCCCTCAGCCTAGAATGAAGGTATTGAAAGGTTTCACCTGAGTTTCTGATGAAGGTTTTAAAGAGAAAGTAAGTGCGAGTGTATTTGTGTGTACACATATACAATTACACTTACACAAACATACATACATACACATACAGGTTATACAGAATTAAACACACACATGCACATGTGCACACACACAAACTTTGTAAGTCCCAAAGAGCACTAGGGGCACCAAGTTAAATGAAAAAAAATACACACATTTATTGTACATATACAATCAGGAACTGAAAACGGCAGCACTTACTAGCTTCTGTGTTTAATAAAGAAATGAAAATAACAATAAAAATTCAATAAATAAACACAGCACTTTGGCTGGCATTTCAAAAAACAGTAACCTTTTTGGCATCTTTACACAGGCCACAGAGCACCTCCGGGAAACAAGCTGTTGCAGGCTGCTTGGGCTGGAAGTATTTGTGGACCTTGATTCTAGCTCTCTGACATAGCTACTTCCCACGGTATGCTAAACAACTTGGCCTCAAGTGTGGAAACATACTCCACTCTTCCAGGGTCTTATTTCAGATGTTCTTCCTTAAGGTGAATTAACTTCCTGAAGGGCTTGGGACTAATGACCTCTTGTTATAGCACAGTAACTGGTAATCAAGATCTAATTGCTGACTAATACAGAATACTTTCCTGACTACTGTTGTGAGAATTTTCCCACAATTTACACTGCAGCACAAATTTGAAGGCACACTATCCACTTGCTACATCCAACATGCTGTTGCACACTACCCACTAGCTACATTCAACATGTTGTTGCGCGCGTGCGCGCGCACACACACACACACACACACACACAAAATAAGAAAACATGCGGGCATGCACATATAAACATACCTTTAAAAAAATCACACACAGACACAAACCTGCATCCCTAATCAAAGATCACAGAGAATGATTAATTGAAAGCTTCAATACAGCTTGCCCACTATAGGCATCAAATAACTTCATACAAAAGGATCTGCAGACAGTACACAAGTGAGATGACCTCTTCAAAGGAATGCTTGCCAGACACATTCCTGGCTAAAGAATGATTAATTACTGCTGTCAGTATCCGACACAGGCCCTCCATGTCTTCAGACTTAACCATGGAAAATTAATCTCCTAGGCACAAGTTCAGAGTCAAACACAAAGACTTGATAGCCCATTTTCTGTCAGCCAGGACAGTGAGACACAAGTGGCTAGACACAGTGCCTCACTTACAACAGCAAATGTTGAGGAGTGCTCCTTTCCTAAGCTTCCAGACTGTCTAATGATAATCTCTCACTGACTATGGAATGGCAGGCAAGAAAGTACAGGTCACTTCAATGGTGCTTCAGAGCTGTGCTCTGTTCTGGAAGTTGTGCGTCCTTCACTCCCACCATAGGTCCTTGGATGAATACTTTGGCTAATTCTTGTGTATACACCCCCCCATCTCTGCTAAGCATGGGACAATGGTGAAGTCTTAAAGTTTCTCTCTCTCTTAGATGCATCTTTAGTTCTTTTGTAACCAACAGGCATTGAAAAGGTAACTACAAATGCAATTGTTTTACTAACACAGTACTGGATAATTGCTCAGGTCTTACTTAAGACAATCATTATACAATGCAACTGTCACCAGTGAAGGACAAGACTGTAATGCACTCCATGTACTGTTATACCCTAGACATTATTTACATACATGATGTATACAGTGCAAATACTTCTAACAAAATGGTTTGTACTTAATAACAAGACCTGGGCGGTGCAGTGGTGCAGCGATAAATGTTGTTGGCTAAAGGAAAAACACAACAAAATCGGGAACTAGGACTCACCACAGAAGACTTTAATTAAAATAACTTAAATTAAAAACAAAACAAATAGGTCAAGTAAAATGGTCATACACAGTTCGAGAAGCGCTTTTTGTCTAGTCAGTGACTAGATTTCTTCAGATCCTTCTATTTGTTTTGTTTTTAATTTAAGTTATTTTACCTATGAACCTATAAAAATCTTGATGATTGTATGGGTAATAGGAAATTCACCCCAGGGATCACTTCTGTGGTTCTGCTTGACAGGGGCACAGGAAAATAATTTTCTTGGGAGGCGAAAGCCAGGGTACCTTTTTGGCTAGGCTTGTATAGGCCCTAGGGCCAATAGCCTAGTACCTACCTATGAACCTAATTAAAGTCTTCTGTGGTGAGTCCTAGTTCTCAGCTTTGTTATTTTTTCCTTTATAAATGTTGTTGGCTCACAGCAAGAGGTTTTTCTGTTCGATTCTTGGCTGGGGAGCCTTCTGTGTGTAGTCTGCATGTTCTTCCTGCGTTCGCGTGGGTTTCCTCCGGATACTCGTATGCGGTTTCCTCCCACACTCAAAGACATGCATCGGGAGTGTTTCTCCTCGGGCCACTGCTGAAAATAGGCTCTGTCTTAGTTTGATTTTCCTGGTTAAAAAATGTTAAATAAATAAATTAATAAATTATCTTGTATACATACATAGGTTGTTCAGTTTGTCTACAAAGGTTTAGTGGTAGGTTGGTTTGACATGTACTAATTTTGGTTACAAAATGCTTTCTTCTGTTATTCAGTGCTGTTATCACCATGTTTATACTTATACAATCAACTGCATAACAGA
Organism: Protopterus annectens; assembly: GCF_019279795.1. Taxonomy (NCBI): domain Eukaryota; kingdom Metazoa; phylum Chordata; order Ceratodontiformes; family Protopteridae; genus Protopterus; species Protopterus annectens. The sequence continues at coordinate 1,621,560,328 of NC_056733.1, read as the reverse complement.
TTTCTAAATAAAGTTGAAGTTTTGCTGTGACTGTAATGTCTACAACTATCATATCATGTTTACACACAGCTTTCCAGCTGTATTCTTTGTTCAAATGAGGCACTTCCTCCACTGGGTTTACCCAGTTAACATATTTAAAAAAAAGTATTGCATGCATATATTGCCCTGTGGCCCAAGTCATGGCTAAAAACTGTCCTTAAAGATGAATTCACTTAGCTGGTTAACAAAGTAATTAATGAAGAATGATTTAACCAGTCACTCATTTATTAATACAAGACTGAAGATCTAGAAGCATCAACTGTCATTAACAATATTATCTGGACAAAAGGGTGAAAAAAAAACGCATATGGGTGGGCCTAATCAAAACCAAGTGACCACAGGCATATTTGATTGACCTGTGATTCTTAGGCATCAAATTCATGAACTTTCCAATAATGCACACGAAGATGCATTTGAAAGGTATTAGTAAGTATGAAGAATTGGGCTTGTGGGGTCTTACACACACCTTCTCACAAATGCAGGCATTGTGCATTTAAGCAATAGGGGTCATGACACCCTGACTCTGCAGACTTGAACGTTTTAGCGAGCTACATGAAATCACACAAAGGGAAGTAACCAAGTGCTGTGGTCACTACGGATGTCAACTCAAATACATACAATTCAGTCAGCCTTTGTCACTAGCAAAGAATTTAATATAAGATACAATTATCACACAGTTTATCTACGAAGGTTCCATTGCTCATTTTCCATCAAAGCACAGCCAAGTAGGCAGAAGTATATGGATTTTACCTAGTCAACTAAAAATAAAAGGATAAGAAGCCACTTTTAAATTTTAACTAGAAAGTACTACATTTAGGCAGAATGTAATGTAGATTAGTATTGCTAAGAAACTAATGTTTCCAGCTGCAGTCATTATTTTATATTCACACCATCATAGAACATTACTTCTTTTGTCCAACAAGTATATTACTAAACTACCTTCCCATTGACTCGCTTGTTAAAAGTAACCTTAGGAGGATGGCTTATTCCCAAATCCTCAGGCCCAAAAAGCAAAAAATGATTCATTTATAAACACAAAACAAAGCAAGAAGGTGTATCCCATACTGTACCTCTAACAGATCGTTCCACAGCAGCACATAGGTTTTACACGTCCCAGAATATCACTGCATCAAAAACAAGTGGTTCTCAACACCTAAGATCTACTTGGAGGGCGCAGTGGTGCAGCAGTAGCGTTGTTGCCTCACAGCAAGAGGTTCTCAGGTTCGATTCTTGGCTGGAGTGCCTTGTGTGTGCAGTCTGCATGTCTTCCCTGCATTCGTGTGGGTTTCTGGGTGCTCTAGTTTCCTCCCATGTTTCAAAGACATACATCTGGAGAGAGTCTCCTTGGGCCTCTGCTGAAAATTGGCGTTGTTCCAAGTTGGACTTTCCCAGTAAACAAATGTTAAATAAATTAATAAATACTTATCAGAATAGTATGGATTAAGGGTATAGCCAGGATTTCCAGATTTGTGCTCACAGCTCTCACATTGCTGCCTACCCCACTAAGTAATCCCCCCGTGCCCCCATTCTCATGTTACATGTAATTTCTATTGAAAATGTGTAGAGATACCTGGATATTCAGTTCTATGAAACAACAGCATCTTCAAGTTATGTTCCAATTTGCAGTTCAAAATATTTTATCAGAGAATTTCAAATGCTTGGAAATGTGCTTTTAGGGAACACACAAATAATGTTTTTAGTTTCTAAGTAAACAAAAGGACAGCTTGATGTATTCTGCATTTGCTCCAGTGGCAAAAAGTAATATGAACTTTTGCAGTCTGTCAAATTCTAATAAATTCAAATCCAGAAAAGGTATGTTGTCAAAATATAAGACATTCAGGTTCCTGTTGAAGTTGCAAGGACAGACATGGTGGTCTTCAGTGTAGCAAGATTACATGTGATCAGGGAAACGTACATTAAGTACTATGTTGTGGCATCTCAGACAGCATTCCACTTGCTCCACACTATAGGAACCTTAAAATCATAAGATGGAGAGATGATAAATCAGCAAGGAAAGGAGAGTAGTATCACTGGAAATGAAGTCACCCTCAAGTCTTGGTGAGTACCTTCACGAGGTGGACCCTGTTTTTCACAAAATCTCACCAAGATGACACTGATATATAGACTGTATTTTATACAGCATATATCATGGACCAACGTAGGTTGAAAAATAAAAATATCTAGTTGGGTGCACTAGACCCAGGATAAAAAAGGGCCCAATCCTGGTAGACGCACTGGTGCCAGGATTAGAAAAAATGTCAGTGTAGAAGCCTCAAGGCATGGAAACATTCCTACAATGGGGCTAGGCCAGGCCAAGGGGGAGTACGCCCCCCCCCCCCATTGTAGAAAGAAGTAGCAAATAGGATCACAATGAGGGAAGATAGCACATAAGATTAGAGAAGTAGAAGTTAAAAAAAAAAATAGAAGTTGAAGTTATGGAATACCTGTGAAGTGAATGATTTAGTGTAGAAGGTCTAACAAAGACATGCGTCTGGCGCATTTCTCCCCGGGCCTCCGCTGACAATTGGCTCATTCAAAGTCTGGCTTTCCAGATAAACAAATGTTACATACATACATAAATAAATAAAAAAATAAACAAACACAGGTTATATCGCAGCATGATGGACAGAGTCCTCCAAGTAAGGAGAAACAGAAGGAGCAGGAGACATAAGAAGAAATATGGACATGGGAAAGAAAAAGAGATTTAATATGGTACAATATTTATGCAAAGGAGAAAGCAAAACTAACCAATACAAAAAAAGCAGCACCAAAGATATTTGAAGAGGCAAATACAGGTAAAGGCATCTGGATATGGAAAATCTTACAATACAAAAAAAAATAAGAAAAGAAACAGGAAAAGTAGAAAACAGGATTAGTAATGGAGAAGTTAACGAAATATAAACTAAGGTTATGGATTACCTGCAAAGTGAAGAATCTAGTGTATAAAATCTAACTCTGATAACCTCACAGAAGGATAGAGCAATGGATCCCCAAATTAAGGAGAAACCAGTGGAGTGGGAAACATCTGATCAATTGCCACATGAAGATACTTTGCAGCCTTCCATAGGAAACCAATATAACAGTTCAGTTGGAGTTGCACAGCAAGGGAAGGAACAGGAGACTGTAGCAACGCTGACGCAATGTTGTGCAGTGACAGGCCAGTGAGTTCCCATATGAAAGAGTAACAGACTATACTGGATGAAACTAAAGAGAATGTGGCACAGGACGATGCCCTGGAACTTTCTATAGAATGCTCACAAGCACTGGAGAACAAAGAACATGCCCTCAGTTTAGAAGAAAATGATCTAAGAGAAGAGTTGTATGATTTAATAGAAATGGACAGACATATTAATATCAATGAAAGAAACAGACTACAGAAAGTCAATAAAACCCCAAAAGTTAGAAGTTTAATAAATCAAATGAACACAGTAATCAGAGATACCTCACAAGACATCTGCAACAGCTGGAAAGGCCTCAGAAATACCTCACTAAAAAAATCACAGGCCTAAAGCAGATGCCCTACGCTAACCGTCTAAAAAAAACCTCCAGCTATACTATGTGGCATATCGTCTACTCAGAGGCGATCTCTGCTTAAAATACAAGGCCATGTCAAACCCTGAGCTGTTGGACATGCTCCACTTAAAGACATCCCAATCCCTCAGAGACATATGCTCCAGGGATCTAAACCTTGTCATCACAATGAACAAAATTTGCTGGAGGGATAGGTTCCTGACCCAGAGACTCCTCATACTCTGGAACAGACTGCCCATACATGTCAAGCACAGCGCCTCCTTGGCCCTCTTCAAAAGGAACCTTGATGATTGGATGGGAGATAGGAAATTCACCCCGGGGATCACGTCAGTCTCCCTGCTAGACAGAGGTCCAGGGAAGTAAATATTGTGGGAAGAAATATCCAGGGAATTGTTATTATCAGGCTTGTATAGGCCCTAGGGCCGATAGCCTAGTACCAACCTATGAACCTATATAATAGAATTAAACAGGATATATTACTGTGCAGCTAAATTAATAACAGACAAAGTCTTACCACAAAAACACAGGGCAGTAAAGGAAAGGAAGGGGAGAAATCAAATACCATCATGGAAGTATTGAAAAGAGAACATTATAAAGCAATTAAGACAAGAAGTGTCATTGTTAGATGATTATAGAAGCGGGAATAGATCAACAAAAATACTCAAAAAGGTTAGATGTGATAAAAGCAATGCACAGTATCAGAACAGATCAGAATCTATGAAAAATATCAGCACAGGCAGAAAAACTTAGAAGATATGCAGATACATATAAAGGAAAAGTATAAAATAAGCAATTTATTGATGACCCAAAAAAGTTTTATGGAGAATTGGGAAACAAGGGGAAAGGAAATGAAACACCACCAAAAAAGAGGAAATAGATACATTTTGGAGAAATATCTATGAAGATCCTGTGTAATATAACAAAGATGCTAAATTGATAAAAGTAAAAGAAATAATAAGGAAGTTCATATATTTAGGACATGAAATGGGATGAAGGAACAACCAGAGAGATAGAAACAAAGTTAAGAAAAGCTCCTAAATGGGAAATCCCAGGTCCAAATGCAGTAAGTACCTAACTTCTGGCTAAAAGTTACTAACATCTCTGTATGAAGATTTAGCCCTGAGTAAGTACTATTTATATGCGCACCCTGAACAGACACCAACCTGGTTAACACAAAAAAACAATAATCCTACTTAAGAGCAAACCTGCGAGCTATCCTAAAAACTATAGACCAATAACTTGCCTTCCGACAACATATAAAATATACAGTGGAATTGATGCCGACAGAGTTTACAGTCATTTAGAAGAAAACTCAATCATGGCAATAGAACAAAAGGGGTAACAAATAAGTCATATGGAACAAAGGATCATTCTTTGTTAAACAAAGTCATAATGGAGGACAGTAAAAAGGGGATGATTACAAAAAGTATTTGATAGTCTTTAAACCCCTGGATTTGCTTGTGGCTGCTGTGCGTTCCTGGCATTCTATCCCTTACATCCTTTTTATTCTGCCTCTCTACCTACTCTGCCTACTGGCCCTGCCCTCCAGGACAACTAAGAACAGTCACAGTATCTATTTTTCTCCCAGATTGACTTACTTCCCAAACAGGAAAGTCTCCCCAAAGTGACAGGAAAGGAATTTCAAGAAAATATGTTACATGGAACTAATTCTTATTTAATTTGATTGTAACGTTACTCTAACACTTACTAGGAGCTAGGATAGGACTCCGGCCTGTGAAGCCTGCAGCCAAAGCCCCCTTATCTACCTCATCCCATCTCATCCTTTCCTTTACCTTTCTAACCCCTGGAATAATTTCCTCACCCCACATATTTTATTTTAGCCACTAGATAGCAGTCTTTACCCACCTATAACCTCTCCTCTCCAAATTCTCTCACCGTAACATATCTCTAGTTTCTTATTTCACCCTCTTTTTTTTCTCAAACTGCTTGCTAATTAGTACTACCTACCTCTGACTTTCATCCTATTCCCCCAACACAGTCCCCTAAGCACACCTCTAACCAGCCTGATTTACCCTCTGTACTTACCTTTACCTTACAGATAGTGTTACTGTTCTGCCGACTTTCTTTCCTTGGGTCTCCTCCGTGCTACTCCTCCTATCTACAGCTACGTCTACCTTGACTGCATTCATCTTCCCTGACCCTTAATACACCTTTTTGCCCACCTAATCTCACTTCATTATTGCCCTTCTCTTGTTTTCTCTGCTCCTGTCCGCCAAACCTGCCTAGTATATCCGCTTAATACATCTCTTGCCCACCTAATCTCACTTCATTATTGCCTTTCTCTTGTTTTCCCTGCTCCTGTCCTCCAAACCAGCCTAGTAGATCCGCTCTAATGTCCTTGTATTTGACTTCACTATCTAAGCTCTGCAAGCTTGGTCTTCCGCCTTGCAGTTCCTCTCACTCACCTAACCCCTCCCCTTTTCCCTACTTACATCCGCCCTTACATTTCATAAGGTCCAATTTCCCCAGGGCGCCATCTTTAAACCTCTGGATTTGCTCGTGGCTGCTGTGCGTTCCTGGCTTGCTATCCCTTACATCCTGTAGGTGCAAGACGCTTATTTTTTACAATAGTTGTGCTGCAATTTTATCTAGAACTGGCATATCATTACATGCCCTGTGAATAACTGTGTGTGTTAAGAGTTGTTTTATAGTATATGTGCCTCCCGAATGTATTATTAAACTGCATACTAGCACGTTTATTCTAATATTTGCTAAAGACATATGTTAGCTTGGATTTGCACGTGTTTTTGCTACCTGCAGGTGTACTGTGCTTGGTACTGCTGACGTTGCTAGATAAGGAACTTCTTGAAACGGTGATACGATTGCCTTGTAATCCTCCCTGACGTTGTACCACTGCCCGCGAATATACTCTAAGCTCTTATCTCAACTGCCATAGCATTAAGGTTTTATCAGGCTACAGAACTTTTCAACAACTAAGTGGTGTCTTTTCCAAGACGCTAACCACTTCCACGTGGTAGCTGACCTAATCAGTACCTGTGCCAGTCCTCTTGAGGCTCATTTATTTTCATTGGCTTTTGGAGCGCATTATACTTCCAAGTGATCTAGACAGTATTGATTGGGGCTCTTTTATTTTCACTGGCTTTTGGAGCGCATTATAGTTCCAAGTGATCTAGACAGTATTCATTGGGGCTCTTTTAGTTTCACTGGCTTTTGGAGCGCATTATAGTTCCAAGTGATCTAGACAGTATTCATTGAGACTCAAACGTCCTGCCTGTTCATTCGAATGTATGCTACCCCACTCTAGGATATTTAATGGCCAGTCCCTCTATTGCTGCTCTTTGTCCCCACAGGTCAACAGCAGTGCCTCACTAGTTAGCGATACCCTTCAGTAGACAATTTTTTTTTTTAAACCTAGCACTAGTACAGCTCCAGGCTAAGCTCCTACATCTACGGACATACCCTTGTGTGTTGTAGTTTCTCTCACCAGCTGTTTTTGGCATAAAACGAGCAATTTTTGTCCCTATATTAATGTAATTAGCAGTATTTTTTCTGCAGCCCAACTATCGCATGTTGCTGCTTATAAGGTAGCACCTATTTTTTACCCCTAGAAGTGTCTATCTCTGTTTAATTTTATCTTGTAATGTTAACTCCGTCCCAGCCATACTGTGGCTAACTAGGCTGTGCTCTTCTGCTTACCAGCTGCACAAACGACGTTTTAGTATTTTACTCCTCTCTGGAGGATTGTGCACCACTACCTTCGCTCATAGGACTTAACAATCCCACTCTACCCCAGTTTAGAATACTTATCTGCCTATACCCTACCCAACTGTTTTGTGAATGCTATTACTGTACAGTTAGTTGAATATTTGGGTATATAACTGTGTGTAAAGCTAGGATTTTTTTTCTGTGATACTTAGCTAGTTGGAGAACTTTCTATCTTTAATAGCATCTGTTACTATTGCTATGCATAATGTAAAGTGTTTTTTTGGACTACTTGTGCAGAGTTTGAGAACTGAAGTATGTGTTGTTTATATCTAGACTCTCTGCTCGCCTTATCAGTTTTATGATAAGTTGATTAAACTGTTAACCTCTGTTTGCTTATACCTGCATTTTAATTACAATTATCTCCTCTCATTATTTTTCTCCAGTTTTATTCTGCCTCTCTACCTACTCTGCTTTGCCTACTGGCCCTGCCCTCCAGGACAACTAAGAACAGTCACAGTATCTATTTTTCTCCCAGAATGACTTACTTCCCAAACAGGAAAGTCTCCCCAAAGTGACAGGAAAGGAATTTCAAGAAAGTATGTTATATGGAACTAATTCTTATTTAATTTGATTGTAACGTTACTCTAACACTTACTAGGAGTTAGGATAGGACTCCTGCCTGTGAAGCCTGCAGCCAAAGCCCCCTTATCTACCTCATCCCATCTCATCCTTTCCTTTACCTTTCTAACCCCTGGAAATAATTTCCTCACCCCACATATTTTATTTTAGCCACTAGATAGCAGTCTTTACCCACCTATAACCTCTCCTCTCCAAATTCTCTCACCATAACATATCTCTAGTTTCTTTTTTCACCCTCTTTTTTTTCTCAAACTGCTTGCTAATTAGTACTACCTACCTCTGACTTTCATCCTATTCCCCCAACACAGTCCCCTAAGCACACCTCTAACCAGCCTGATTCACCCTCTGTACTTACTCTCACCTTACAGTTTTTTTATCACTATCTGTCCTGCAGACTTTCTTTCCTTGGGTCTACCCGCTCTGTTCACCCTGCGGGCTCACTCCGCTCCCCTACCACCAAATGTCACCCACTCCCAGTACATCTGACCTTATACTTCCCTAGCCACACCCCTAACACTAGACAACCAATCAACCACCTACATTGCTCTTATCAGTTTACAATGTTTGGCGTCTTTTTGTTAACCCAATCTGTTCAACAGCTAACTGTTCCCTCTCTCACCCCACCACGCAATTGTTTTTCAGTTCGGCCAACTATCTTTATAGGTTCATAGGTTCATACTAGGCTATCTGCCCTAGGGCATTTATAAGCCTAGCCAGAATGTGTTTGGCTTTCGCCACCCATTTTAAGTTTATTTTGCTATGCCCTTTTTCGAGGTTAGTATACTGTGCCTCTGTCTAACAGTGACACAGAAGTGATACCCGGGGTAAACCTACGATCTCCCATCCACTCATCAAGATTCCTCTTGAAGAGAGTCAATGAGGGACTCTGCCTAACCTGGACTGGGATTTTATTCCAGAGTGAAGGGAGCCTCTGGGTTATGAATCTGTCCCTCCAGCATGTTCTATTTATTTCAGTGCTGAGGTTCAAGTCTCTCGAGCGAGCTCGATGGGATTTGGATTTTCTGAGGTGCAGCATGTCCATTAATTCCGGGTTGGACATGGCTTTATACGCCAGGCACAGATCGCCTCTGAACAGGCGGTATGCCACTGAGTAGAGCTGGAGTTTCTTTAACCGGGCAGCATATGGCATCTGTTTGAGCCCTTTGATCCTCTTGGTGAGGTACTTTTGGGGTCTTTCCAGTTGCTGCAGGTGTCTGGTAAGGTACATCCCAAAAGGGGCATTGTACTCAATTATGGGCCTGATGAGGGATGAGTAAAGAGGCACGATGACCTCCCTGATCTAGATGTGAATCCCTTCATGATTAGGTGGGCTATATAAAATGTTTTTCTAACCACTTTGGCCACGTGGTTGTCAAATGAGAGATTGCTATCAACTTGGGTCCCCAGGCCCCTAATTACTTCTTCTGTACTTAATGGATTACCACCTATGTGGTAATTTGTGGGCACTTTGTTTTTGCCAAAGGGGATGACTATACACTTTTGGCATTTAGCTTGAGGCCATGGCTCTGGCACCAGTTGTCTGTTTCTATGAGGCCCTTTTGGAGGATGCTTGTGTCGGCTGGAGAGTCGATTATGGTGCCCAGTTTACAGTCATCTGTGAACTTGGTCAGCCACAGTCCTTCCGTGTTGGCCTGTACCTCTGAGAAATATATACCGAACAAGAGAGGTCCCAGGACTGAGCCTTGTGGGACACCACTTGTAACTGGTATGGAGTCTGACATGGCTCCAGCAATTCTAACCATGTGGGTTCTGTCCTTGAGCCAGTTTGCAATCACTTCCTCTTTCCTACACCCCTCACTATGTATAGCCACTGCTAGTCAACACACCTTAACATCCTTCTCCTATCCACAGGGCCAACCTTTCTATTGATATCTCATGACCTAACTTTTTATGAATCCCTAAACTTTGCTAAATTTCAACACCCCCTAAGACAAACAAGCCCCCCTCACTCCTATAACCTCTCTAACACACAGTAACACAACATCTTCTTCATCCTACCTTTTTCAACAGTTTCATAAACTATCCCATATTAAATATCACCAGTTGAGAAAAGCAGACCCTTCTCTCTGTAAACTTATCAAACTATCATTTAACCCTCAAAATTGTTTACTACTACATGGTGACATCCACCCAAACCCTGGTCCTAACTATACCACCCTTAATACTTAATCAGCAAATATTTCTACTCCTCCCTCAATCCCAAAAACTCCAGACTCTCTACTTATAGGTCAACTCAATATACGCAGTGTAAATAATAAAATAACCCAGCTACATGCCGTATTAGACACGTATTCCTTTGACATCTTATGCCTTACTGAAACTTGTCTTAAACCCACAACTAAAAACAATGATATTGTCCCACCAGGCTATAACATTGTCAGATATGACCATCTAAATAAAAAGGGTGGTGGGGTAGCAATTCTCTTCAAATCTGAATTGAAGGTCACAGCACTAGATACCCATCCACCACCACCTAATAATGCTGAAATTCTAACCTCTAAGCTCCAAATTAATACAAAAAAAGCTATATATATATTATTTGCTCATATATCCCCCGAGGTAATAACATCGGTACTCTTGAAAATACCCTTAGATGGCTTTCCATGTCCCTACCACAAGAAACCATACTCCTTGGTGATTTCCATATTGATTGGAATGGATGTACCATTGCCAACCCAACTACACATATAAATCTCTTTGGCTTCCAGCAAACCATTACCTTCCCTACCAGAACCCACAAACCTAGCAAGAAACAAACCATATTAGATTGGATACTAGTTAATAGTAACCCCCATGCCTATACAACAGGTATACTCCCAGATGACATAAGTGACCACTCTCCTACTTTCATTACTATGCAAAAGACCCACTTTCACAATCAACCAGCATTTATAACTACCAGAAACAAGATAGACTTCAACCCATACAACTTCCAAGCTGAGCTCAAAGCCTGCAATTGGTCACCCCTAAAATACCTACCTCTTGACGATGCAGTTTCTTTCTTTAACAAAAAAAATTGCAAATCCTAGACCACCATGCTCCCACCTGCACTGTTAGAATTAAAAACAAACCAGCTCCCTGGCTCTCCAAAGACACCAGGCTTAACATTCGACTAAGAAATAAACTCTGGTCCAAATGGAGAAAAACTAAAAACCCAATTGACCACATTAACTTTAGAAAACTTCGTAATACTACAAAAAATCTATATTCCTTGACAAAAAGAACTACTACCTCAAACTCCAACAGACCCAACAGCAAAACCCACAAAAGTTCTAGTCAGGATTTAATAAACTACTCCACCCAGGACAGTCCAAAACACCCACCCCTTCAAACTTAACTCAAACTTCTCACAACCAAATTGCTGACACCTTTAATAAATGTTTCTCTGTAACAGTTCAGTCACTAACTAATACCTTACCACCTGTTACCACCACCAAACTATCCTCACTACCCACCTTGCCCCAGACATTTAACCTCCAGCTTATTCCAACATCTCTCACACACTCCCTACTTCTCAAACTTAAACCATGTACACCATCAGCTGACCTCCTCCCAGCTGAATACCTGCAAATTGCAGCTGGTGTACTTGCCCACTCTATTTCTATCTTAATAAACAGAACCATTTCGGAATCCTATGTCCCATCCATCTGGAAAGTCTCACATATTATCCCTTTGCATAAGGGTGGTACCTCCAATGACTTATCCAACTTCCGCCCCATAGCCCTTCTCTATCCTCTAGCTAAAATTATGGAGAGATGTATCCACCATCAGCTACTGCATCATCTCCTCTAAAATGAGCTACTAGTGGAGTGCCAACATGGTTTCAGACCTCACCATAGTACTACAACTGCTCTTCTATCCTTTATAGACTGTATTAATAAAAATAGGAATACTAACCAGCTATCTTGTACCCTTTTCACAGACCTCTCAAAGGTCTTTGATATGGTTAACCACCAACTATTGACAGGGATACTTAAATCACATTCTCTTGATTCTAAATTAGTACAATGGTTCCAATCTTATCTGGAAAACAGAAAACAAGCAGTCCTGTGGGACAAAAAACTATCCTCTCAGCTTCCAGTCACCCTTGGAATTCTACAAGGATCAATTCTTGGACCACTCCTTTTTACTATTTTTATTAATGATCTGAAAACTTCCCTTCCCCAAGCTATGTGCATACAATATGCTGATGATTCAACTCTGATATGTGCCACATCTTCCCCAGCAGAACTACAATCCAATACACAAACAGTATTTACCCAAGTAGAAAACTGATTCCATCAAAGATGTCTCCTCCTTAACCCCCCAAAAAACTAAATTATTACTTTTTACTCCTACACAGAAATCCCCCCCCATAAATCTCATAATTACATCAAATAATGGCACAGAAATTGCTCCCGACACCACCACCAAACTCCTGGGTGTAACTATTGACAACAATCTCAACTTTAACACACACATAAATGCAACTATTAAATCAGTTAATAGAAAACGTGGATTCCTTTATAGAATCAAGCCCTTTCTCACAGCCTCAGCTAAGATTTCCATTGCTCAGACCTATCTCATTTCAACCCTTCTCTACGCCTCCCCTATCTATACTAACTTATCCAAAAGCAACCTGAATAAACTAGCAACCTCCTACAACAACATAGCCAAATTTGCCACGGGTGCCCCCTTTCGTACCCACCATTGCCATAATCTTAAACGTCTAGGATGGCTGAAAGTTCACAACCAAATACTTTTCCAGCAACTCATTTTTATCCACAAAATCATACATCATCCTACAAATACTCCCATACTCTGTAACCTCTAACTCCTATAAAAATTTACCAACCCTAAGATCTGCAAAAAAGCTACAAGTAGCCACCATAAAATCCAACAACAAATCCGGGGACTGTCTGTTCTCCAATGTTGTTGGCAATACTTGGAACAAACTTCCAAGAGAAATAACATCTCTGTCTTCCACCAACCTTTTCAAGAAACAATTGAAAATCTTCATTAAAAACCAATGGCTCTGCCCCTGCTCTAATCCTGACTGATGCTAATTCTCCTATTTGTCTAAATATTTCTCAACTAAAAACTTTTTTCTGACATTTTCTCTATGTTCCACACTATCCTTGAATCAATTTTTTTTTGTCTGACTGCTTATTGACTGCCCTGCTGTCCTGAGGAAACTAATGTACAGTCATTTTTTTTTAATTTTCTTTCTTAATACAACTGTAAGATAACAATCTGTGTGTAACCCATAACTGATTTATAAAAATTTTTGCTAAGCTGTTGCTATAATTGTTTGTGTTTTTACCACTGTTTTTGTGGACTCTATGCATGTATAAAACTTTTGTCATGGAGCTTTTCTCCTCGGGCCTCTACTGAAAATGGACATATATTCAGTTAGACTAGCCCGGTCAACAAATGTAAAATAAATAAATAAATAGTATCCCACATTCATGGATAAGAGAGTACTTAAAAATGTATAAGATGCACTCTATACTGATTGGCTACATTACAGCAACAAACCCCTTTGCAGTCAAGCCATGATAAAGAGCAAACTATTATTCCAGGGATAAAAACTCAAAGAGGGATATTCCAGGGTGACACTTTGTCACTGCTGCTCTTTTGTCTTGCTCTTAACCCTTTAAGCTGTTTACTTACTTTACTTAACAGATTAGGTCATGGCTACAATTTGGCTCCCAGAAAACAACAAAGTGTAGAGAGTTCTCATCTGCTTTTTGTGGATGATTTAAAACTGTACAGTTCATCAAATGCTGAACTGAAAGCACAACAGCAAGTAGTCAAAACTTTTTCAGATGATACAAGAATGTCATTTGGTCTTGATAAATGTGCAAAACCAATCTTTAAAGCAGAAAAGCTGCAGCACCAGATAAACATCAGTCAATGATAGGAATATGATATAAAAGAACTTGAGCAAGCCCGAGTGTATAAATATTTGGAAACTGATGAAGGATCAACAATAAAACATGAACAAATGTGAAAAAAACTTAGGAATATTTTAGAAGACTAAAATTAATATTGATAACATGGTTGACATCTAGAAACTAAGTCCAAGCTGTAAACCGATTTGGTCTTCCTGTCCCAACTTACAGTTTTGGAGCTATTGACTGGCCCCAAAAGGTGATGGATCAGTTGGACAGGAAAACAAGAAGAATGCTTCATGTTCATCAAATGATTTATAAAAATCAGTGTATACCAAAAACTATATATTCCCCATTTTGAAGGAGGTATGGGCCTCCTCGAAACTGATTACATGTATAGATCTGCAATCATATGACTGCATACATATCTGCTGACCTTACAAGACCCAAATGTAGTAAAGGTTTTAAAACAAGAGGAGAATAAGTTTAAGATGACTTTCCTGCATAGTTTAGCAGAAGCAGATAAGTGTCAAGCAGGAATGGAAATCAAAAAATAGATAAAAATCAAGCCGCAATTGAATGTGCCAAAAAAATAAAGAAATAATATACGTTGAAGGATCAGATGAGAAGGCAAGAAAATGTGGAAAATGCATAAATATAGTTGCAAATATAGAAAACTATTGAACAACCTCATGTCGATCAGGATCAAATACAGGAATGGTTAAGGAGAGCCGAATTTAAACAAAAAGATGAAAGGTTAATATTGGCAGCCCAAGATATGTACAGAATGGTATACAAAGTCCATTTAACATTTGGGAGAAACAGACAAATGTAGGTTTTGTAAAACAGATATGGAAATGGTTGCAAATCTTGTTTCTGGTCGCGATGCACTAATCGTAGAAGGACTGTACACTTAAAGACAAAATAGTGTGGCAAGACTGTTGCATTGGGGATTATGCAAACACTATAATATTGAAGTAACTGAAAAATGAAACATGAGCCACAAAGCTTTATAGAAAATTATGAAGTTGATATCACATGGGAACTCCCATTACCAACAGTTCAAAAAAATGTGAGGAAAACCAGACAGTGTAGTCCATGAAAAGAAAACTAGTACTGATCATTCAAATTGCTACCCATAGTAACTACAGTGTCTTAAATACACAGACACAAAATCATAAAATACCAGGATTTGCAGACAGAAACGAGGGCAATGTGGAAGAAGGATACCCAGACAGTTTTAATTGTAGTAGGAGCAACGAGTTTTATAAAAAAAGAATTTACAATCGTACTTAGATATGTTACCAATACATGTAACTCCATATGAATTGCAAGAGGAGTTATTACTGGTCACATATACAGAAGTCTGGACTGTGGGGGTTCTGCCCCTCCACCACATCAGGGGTTAAAAGAGCTTGTCCCCACTGTGACAAAGGGAAACACCACCAGCCCAGCTAGCTGGAATTTTGTAAATAACTCTATGTCATTTGAGAATATCAATGTGATTTTTCTAGAAATGTAACAGAAGGAGATACTACCAGCCCAGCTATCTGGAATTAAGTTGTGTGTTATTTCAGAATATTAATATGATTTATACAGAAGTGTGAAAGAAGGAGATACTGCCAGCCCAGCTATCTGGAATTTCATCGTAAATGGTTATGTGTCATTTGTGAATGCCAACATGCAAGATGCTTGTACTACAACTGTGTTAGAACTCTGTGTTAAGTACTGAGCTAAAATAAAATGTAACCACAGCATGCCCTGCTGGCTTAGAACAGAAATGTATATAAACTATTGTAACTATGAAGATATATATGTTTTAACAATGGGAACTAGAACATAGAGGGTTAACTTGCAAAACTTCAGGAAAATAGTTGAAATTAAATTGTTTTATGACTGTGCTACAAAAGTCATCTTTCAGTTTCAGTCAACAGGAGACAGGACATCTACACTAGGGAACTCTGTGTTGTGTTTTATTGTTTTATGTCTTCTAGCAGCTGTAAACATCTGAAGGCTATGAATTTTCACAGAGTAATGGTAAATGCTGACAGTTTGTGACAATGGGAGTTTAGCTTGGGAACTAAAGTCAGGTGACAAAAGGTGATGTCATCCAAGCTAACCCAGCAGTAATATTTGATATTAATTTTAAGAACTCTCTCTGAGAGTGAGAGAGAGAGAGAGAAGTGCATTTGGTATTTTGTGTTTGACCTAATGAGAACATCCACTCACATCTGTACTTGCCTTGCTGTAAGTACGTTTTTAGGGCACAGTAACTCTTTTAGATTCAGATAGGAATACAGTAAAGTATATCTTAGAAGTTTTCTTTATTTATTCAAGACTGTCCTGCAATGATGATTTAAATATTTCCTGTGATTTTGAACTCTGATGTAACAAATTACTTAATGACTATTGACTTGTTCATTTAGTATTTACTATTAAATACAGTTAAACCTTTCAATTGTGGCTGGTCAATTTAGAGATATTTAAGCTCTTGGAGTACTTTTGTGACACTGTACAGGCCACTCCTAAATATCCTTGCTCTTGGTCAGACTACTATTTGGATTAACAGTAACATTACACAGTAGGATTGGACACCCTTTGCTAAGGGCCTTAAAGTAGCTGATAAATAGTGGCTGGTGGCAGTCAGAACTACCTTACAGTTTGGCCAGAAGGGAGCATAGCTAGTAAAACTGTGCCAGCCTTTCACAGGAATGTGTGTGTGTTTGTATACATCAAATCTCCAAGAGTGTGTGTGTCAGCTACTTGGGCAGGTGCACAAGGCACTGGTTGGACAGAGAGGGTACTGGAGATCTTGGTTTGGCTACACAGCTGAGATCTCAACCCTACAGCTGTACCAGTGGGGAGCCTTATTAGGGATCTAGAGAAAGAGGGAGAAACCAGCCCCAGACTGACTGTGATCTGTGTGTGCTCTTAAGGGAAATTACACTTTACTGTGTGTGTACTTGTCAGCCTCCCAGTGTGTACATTCCCCACTACTGCCAATGGTGGGGATTGAGGCTCCCTTTTTACTGGGCCAGTGTTGGGGTGTCACACCCCCTAGAAAAACAAAAAAAATGTTTAAACAAGAAGAGTGATGCTATATATTCAGTCTACTCCTGTACTTATCAGATTTTTTTTTTGGAGGTGTTGAAGGACTCAGCAATCTGAGTCCTGATAGTTCAGTAGGGAGCTGCAAAACCTGTCTAAAATTCTGAAAATCACAACAGTACTTTTAAATCTGAAATATAAAGTATTCAATAATAAAAGCATATCACAATTAAAACTCAAAATAATATACTATGGTAAGATCCTTACCAAAAGAGAACAATGAAGAGAAAAAAAAAGACAGTTACAAAACTGACAACTTTGCAAAACAGTTTTATCTGCAGTAAGGATTCAATTATACTGATTCTTAGTGCAGTACAGTACACTTAACTACATGCCCCTTCCTAAGACAAGAGATTATCGTTGCAGAAATTCATAAAATATGGGCCACATCTCATTCAAACAACTGTACACCTATGTTTCTGACCAGTATTTCATGGTAAATCATTCACACATTCATAATGCAGCTTTTACAAAAAAGGCACACTGGACCTATTTTAATATGTATGGAACTGCATAAGTTTGGAAAAGGACAGCTTGCCTTTGAATCTGTCAAGCTGTCCCTTTACAAACGTATACAGCTTGCCTTTAAATATGGCAGCATTCTTTGAAAATACAACAGCAGTAGTTGATGAAAGAGATCCAAATCGGAAGTGAAAGGCCTGAAAGTGAGAGTCTTGATATTTTGAAAAAAAAAATAACAGTGATTCCATAATTAAGAACCAGAAAAACCAAACGTATCTGAGAAAAAAAAAACTATGTCCACAGCCCAGAGAAACAGTGACCACAGCTTAGAAGTATGGAAGCAAAACTTTTAATGATAAAGAGCTTTCATACAATACTTCATCAGAAGTGTGTCTGATGAAGTATTGTACTAAAGCGCTTAATCATTAACAGTTTTGATTCCATAATTAAAACTGAATTTTGAAACTTGCTGTAGCATAAATATTATTTGCAGGCTTCACACTATGATCTGGGGAACATTTTGACCCATAACATAGAGGGATGTGCTGTCTATATCCTTGCTAAATCTATATACAGAATCTGAGGTCACTGTATCTTGGAATAGGAAAGAGTACGCATAGATACCACAACCTTTGACTTGTACATCTTTTGGATCTGAGCATATTATGTGAACCTGTACTTTTAATAGGTGCTTTCCTAACTGCAATTACAGGTCAGGTTGACACAAGATGAATATGCATCACCATACCTACTTCAGTTTGTAGGGGCAGCACATTAATCAAGGATTGTTTTCCTGACTGCTTTAGTGCAAGCAATACGGACAAAATGGAACATTTTGAATAGCCAATACAGCATGATTTTCCTGTCTGGTTATGGAAACGGCACATGACAAAAACATTTATGGCATTCATTTTTTATAACAAATTAATAACACCATTTTGCCCTCAATTTGTAAATGTTGCTACTTCATATTAGGTTGCCTTTTGTTACATGCTTATAAAAATGCTTGCATTTCCTGTTTTTAGAGCGAATCAGTATGTAGCATGTCTGCTTGCTACCTGTGTGAAAATGCTACCTAATAACTGTGCAAGAATAAAGTTGCTGTTTTTAAGAATATTCTGACTTAAAAATAATCTTCTGACATAGTGATTATCCAACAGCAGTGAGCCAAGCCAGATTTGAGGGAAAACTTAAAATCAACATCAAAATGAACAGAGTAGCACCAATGAAAGGTGCTATCCAGATCTGCTGATGCAACACACCAATCTTTCCAATCATAACAGATATTGCATTGTGAGCACCTCTATGTTGTACAGAGACAGTCCTGATGAGATGGATTGTCTGGTGGCAGCACGCACATATTAATGCATGCCTGAGATGGTTCTTAAGTACTTAACTAGGCTACTGATCTGTCAAACCTAGCCTTACATTTCCATCATAGATTTTAGCTCTTATATTTTGTGTACAAATAATCCAGAGATGGGCACAACATGGATACGAAGGGACATTTACATTTACTTGCTTTTGTTATACATGAGGGGCAAGGCGTCCAAACCGGGGATGAATTTACATAACCCATCCATTCATCCAATTTATATCAATAGAGTAAGAGAAAAACTTTGATTTATGTGGAGTGGAAGATGACTCTGCAGAAGTGGAAATCTCTGTGATATATGCCTATTCAACCAAAATGTTCTATTTACGTTGCAGAGGAGACTGAGATCACTTGAACAGGTGTATATGCTACCAACTGACTTGCAAATGTGTAAAATGTCTGAGAACAGGGTCTATTGAAGCTTTATATGCAAGGCAGAAGTCACCTCTCAGTAGCCTGTTTATACCGATAACAAGGACAAGGCTTTCAGATGGTCTGCACAGTTTTTATGACTTAGGATCTTGATTTTCCTAGTGAGGAAACATTGTGGTCATTCTATTTATGACAAGTGCTTGGACAAGTACATAAGGGGACATTATACAATGATAATCCTAATGACTGCCAATCACAGTGGGATGACTACATACCTGAACTTGGATGCCATACCTTTAGATATAAGCTACGCAATGACAAAAGATGCTTTACAATAGTGGATACCTGGTGATCAAAGGACAGTTCACTGTCAATGCAGGTTCCTGAATCCATGACTACTGGATCAATTTTCAAGGGTGTGTTGTCAATGTGATAGTTGCAATGGAAATCATGCTTGCCAAGGGATATGATTATACATTTCTTGGTATTTTGTTTTAATGGATTGTTCTGACCTCAGTTATTTGTTTGAGGCAGGCCCTCTTGGAGGATCATGGTGTTCTCTGAGGAGTTTATGATGTCATGAAACTTGCAGCCATCTGCAAACTTAGTCAACCACAAACCCTTAGGTTTGACCTCATGAAAAGTAAATGCTAAAGAGGAGAGGGCTCATGGACTGAACATTGCTATACATCACTAGCAACAGGTTGTTTGGAGGAGATACAGCCACTCACACCTTTATTTCTTGAGTTCTATTTGTGATGAAACTTACTATCCAATGAGTTACATAGAGATTTACATTAAGCTTGGAGAATTTATCTATACCACCTGAAAGTTGGATGGTGTCAACACCTTTGTGAGGTCTAGATGTGTGGTGTGAACAGACATGCCCTCATCCACAGCTACTATAACCTTTTCAAAGAATTTGACCAGGTTAAGTAGCGAGGATCTGCTCTTTATAAATCCAAACTCACATGGGTTGAGAGTCTGTAGGTTACAATAGCCTTATTTATTAATTTCATAATGATCCTTTTCATAGCCTTACAGCCTTACAAATGAGGTTTGTTAGGCTTATGGATTTATAATTACCCTAGTCCACTGAAGGCCAACCTTGGTTGGAAGAGGATGACTGTTGCTGTCCCCCATTCATCTGACACTAAGTCTGCTTTGAGGCGGATACTAAACAGCCTTTGTAAAGGGATCTGGCAAGTAATGTTTCAGGCTGACCATTAGGTAGTCTGGTATATTGTCCAGCCCCACAGAAGTAGCATTCTTGGCCTTAGATAGTACCTGGATGACCTGATCTTTGGAGATTTGAAAAGGGTGTAGATGCTGCTATGTGATTTGAGAATACTGGAGGGAGGAAGTAAATCTTCAGCTAAATTTGCCTGCTAGTAGATTGGCAATGTCCTCTGGGTCCGAGTATGAGATAGCATTTGCTATTACCTCTTCACAGTGCTGGCTGTTGTTTCTGAGATTTCTGACATAGTTAAAGAAGACTTTGTGGTTATCCTTTACCTGAGTTGCTATTTTACCTCATATCTGGTTTGGTTGATTTGCTCAGAGTTCCTTGTTTAGTTTAGCAGGAGCATTTTTGGCATATTGACAGGTAAAATGATTTTTGTGTGCATTGAGGTTTTTTTTTTCTTTTATTATAGAGCCTGTTCATATTAGGGTCCACCACAGGGGCTTATTTTTGACTTTTGGTGGTTTATTTATTTCGGAGGGGGGCACATGTGTCTATGTAGCTAATTACACACACATATAATTTGGCAAAGGTTTGTACATGACCAGTGCGGTCATCGAGTTGGAAAGGGCTTTCGAAATTAACCAGGTCACAGACATTAATCATGTTGTGGCAATAAACTTTATTCAGAATAAGTTTTAGCAAGTTAACTTAAAAGATTTTTTCCTTACTCTTAAGCTAAAATGTATTTACTAGTATACTCTTAGCTAAAATGTATTTACTACTAAAATTTGTTAAATCTTAGTAATGTACTTATGTTATTGTGATTCTGTTCTGAAATGTGGAGCTTTTCTCCCTGGGCCTCCACTGAAAATGGACATGTATCCAGTTGGACTAGCCCGGTCAACAAATGTAAAATAAAAAATAAAATAAAAGTTACTAAATTTATACAAAATATGAATCTAAAATGGCAGACTACAAAGGCTAACTTAAATATGGAAAAAAGAAGTTATGTACCTACCATAACGTTCCATGTTAGTTGTCTTCATCTCGCCTTCTTTCTTGCTGGTTGGGATCGGAGCCGATCCTAGGCTCTGACTCGGCCATCTTCTATAGCTCGAGAGCTGTTTACTGGCTAGAGGGCTACCCCTTATCCCATGATGCCTAGCGCTAGCTACCCAGATCTCGTTTGAAATAGCTAACCCTAGCCATAGCTAGAGAATGAACCTCTCCAAACAAAATGATGAGCACACCTGTCATACTCTGTAAGTCAGTAGAGGAAACAACCAGATAACACTCAGCCAGTGAAACTTGAACTCCTCTCAGTCCAACAGGATAGGGGGATGGAGGGTGGGACGCAAGAACGAAGGCGAGATGAAGACAACTAACATGGAACGTTATGGTAGGTACATAACTTCTTTATGTTAAGTTGTCTATCTCACCTTCATTCTTGCTGGTTGGGACAGCGTCCCTAGCACCTACAATCCTGGGCGGCTCATTGGAACAGACTTTTCAGAACAGTGGAACCAAAGTTAGCTCTGCTCCTGGAGACCATATCTAGCTTGTAATGAGAAATAAAGGTATGAGGGTTTGCCCACGTAGCAGTTGCACAGATAGAGTCCATGGGCAACCTAGACGGGAGGGCTACAGAGGTGGCCAAAGCCCTAGTAGAATGACCTTTTGGTTTGATAGATAACTCTTTGTTTCTCAGTTGATAGATGAAAGTAATAATGTGAGACAACCATCTGGATAAGGTCACTTTGGAAACTGGGAGACCTTGTTTGCCCAGAGCATAGGAAAGGAATAGTTGGTCCGAATTCCTTATATCTTTTGTCCTATGCAGGTAAAAACGCAATTGTCTATGAACATCCAATTGATGTAATTTGTATTCTGCCTTGTTGGTGTGGTTAGGAAAAAACACAGGTAGGTCTATAGATTGGTTTAAATTATTTTCTGAGCAGACTTTAGGAAGGAAAGAGGGATTAGTCCTCAGAGCAACCCTGTCCTTATGAAAAACTAAGTATGGAGGATGGACACATAGTGCCTGAAGTTCAGAGACACGTCTGGCTGAAGTAATAGCTACCAGAAAGAGAGTTTTCCAAGATAGAAACTTAATGGAGCAGGACACTGCAGGTTCAAAAGGGGGCATAACTAAGGAGGTTAGTACCAAGTTTAGGTCCCAAGGAGGAGGGGAATCTCTCACTGGGGGGTCTAAGGAGAGTAGTCCCTCTTAGAAAAGCTTTACATAGCTTATGAGACATAATGTTTGCATTAGACAACCCAACATGAAAGTTTGAGATGGCCACTAATTGAACCCTGATTGTAGCAGAAGCGGACCCAGAATGAAAAATTTCTGCTAAGAACTCTAAGATTTTGTGGACTGGGGCTGAAAAGGGATCTATGTACCTAGCCACTGCCCAACAAGAAAAACGTTATTTGCTAGCATAAGTCCTTCTAGTGGCGGACTTGTGAGAGGAGACAATAATTTCGCATACGGCCGGGGAAATGCTGGGAAGACTGCCTAATGTTGGAAGTGGAGCAACCAAGCTGTGAGCTGGAGTGTTTGAAGGGATTGATGCAGCCCATCTGTTTGATGAATAAGTAGGTCTGGAATCGGATCCAGAGTCCAAGGCTGCTCGATAAGGTAATGGTGCAGGAATGGTAACCATATCTGTCGAGGCCAGTAGGGGGCAATGAGGATCATTTTGTAACCCAACGACATTGCTTTCTGTATGAGTGTAGGTATCAGGGGAAACAGAGGGAAGGCATAAAGAAGTCCCTGAGGCCAATCATGGACTAGAGCGTCTCTGGAAGAATGACCAGGAAGTGGAAGAACGGGGAAGTAATTGCTGCATTTGCTGTTGAAGGGGGTGGCAAAAAGGTCACAGCAAGGTTGTCCCAATTTGCGGAAGATCAGATCCGCATCTACCTGGTTCAGAGACCACTTGTGAGGCATGAGAATAGCTCTGCTGAGCCTGTCCGCTATGACGTTGGACCTCCCAGGGATGTGCGTCGCAATCAGAAATCATTGGAAGGAAATCGCCCACTGCCAGAGTTTGAGTGCTTCTCGACATAGGGGGTAGGACCTGGTTCCGCCCTGCTTGCGGATGTACCACACCACTGACATGTCCGTTTGGATTGCAATGGTCCCAGAAGGAAGAGAGTCCTGAAGAGCTTGCAACGCTAAGAGCACGGCTCTCATTTCTAAGACGTTTATATGCAGATGGTACTTGTGAGGCTGCCAAGTGCCTTGGACCGTCCTGCCCTGATAATGCCCCCCCCCTACCCTATCAGGGAAATGTCTGTGGTCACTGTAGCAACCGGAGGGGGCTGAATGAACGGTCTGCCCTGAGACACTTGTGGGGAGACCATCCACCAGGAAAGGTGCCTTTTGCATGCTTCTGTAATCATAATCATGTGAGACATGGGAAGCTGTTGGAAAGACCACTGTGTGAACAGAAGCCACTGAAGGATTCTCATGTGAAAGTGGGCCAGAGGGATTAGGAGAAGTGCCGCTGCCATGGAACCCAAAGTTTGAAGGACGAATCTGACTTGGATCTTTTTGCTTTGCATTAGGATTTGTACTTGCTGGCGAATTAACGATACCCTGTCTGGCGGAAATCTTGCAGACATGTTCCTTGTGTCTAAGTCTGCTCCTATATAGGTGATAGATTGACAGGGCAACAAGGCAGATTTTTCGAAGTTTATTGTAAGTCCTAGCTGGGAGCAGATTGTGATTGTGTAGTCCCTGGCTTGCAGAAGTTGATGCCTGGTAGTAGCAGTGAGGAGCCAGTCATCTAGATATGGAAACACCTGGAATCCTTGACGTCTCAGGTGAGCCGTGACCACTGCCATACATTTGGTGAACACCCTGGGGGCTGTGGTCAGACCAAAGGGCAGAGCTCTGAACTGGTAATGACTGGCTCCCAGCCGGAAGCGAAGGAATCTCCTGGAGCATCTGTCCATTTTGATGTGATAGTACACATCCTGAAGATCTATGGAGTACATCCAATTGTCCTGACCCAGAAAGGGTAGAATGGACTGTAGCGTGACCATCCGAAACTTTGTTCTTTGAACAGACTTGCTTAGTCTGCTGAGATCCAGAATCGGTCTCCAGTCCCATCTTTTTTGGTACCAAAAAGAACCTTGAGTAAGTTCTGGATCCGTGTTGGTCTGCCGGGACTTCTTGGATGACTCTTTTTTCTAGCAGTTTTGAAACTTCTATGACTGCTTGGTCCCTCAAATTGGGTGGAACATCTGGAAGGGATTTGATTGACGGTAAGGGGGGGCTGAGAGAAAGGGATTTTGTAACCTCTGGATATAATTGACTGTACCCATTTGTCTTGCGTTAAACTTTGCCAGCTTTTGGGTACAGTGAGTCTTCCCCCAACTGTCTCCAGAGCCGGGCAGCCGGGCAACCCTTCAGGGATGCTGGAAGGGCTTCTCAGAGAAGGATTCTCTGCTGCCCTGGTTCTGCGGACCCCTTCTGCCACGAAGGCGGCATCTGTTGTTGTTTCCTCCTCTGCCCCTGGAGGAAAAATCGATACGTGTGTCAGGCGGGGCTCCCTGGGATTTTCAGAACCACATTTTACCACTCTTCTGACCCTTGGGGTATGGTCTGGAAGGAGTGGAAAAACAGACTCTCACGGCAGAGAGAGTCTTGCCTTCTTGCTCACACCTAGTCAAAGTGTCTTTCACCTGTGGTCCAAAAAGAAAGGAACTGTTAAAGGGGGTATTGGTGAATGACGCTCTAAAGGGTTCCGCAAAATTACACAGCCGCATCCATGCGTGTCTCCTAAGGGCCACGCCTGTAACTGCGGCTCTACTCGCACCACCGGCTGCATAGGAAATGAACCTCATGGAGGAGTTGACTACAGAATTAATGGTCGCCAGCTGGGAAGCCACTTTAGACCCTTCAGCTGATGGATCTTGAAGGGTATCTCCAAGCTCTTTAAGGAAATCCCTCTGAAGCCAGGTAAAATGGCATAAGTAATTCAGTGACCTCATAGAAAAGGGCGCTGAGGCAAACATTCACTTCCCGTATCTATCCATAGTCCTAGACTCCTTGTTAGGAGGATGGACAGATGAAGAAGTTTCCGCTAACTCCTTTTTAGTGACTGCTGCTACCACCATGGCATCCACAGCAACACCTTTAGTAAGGAACTGCTTATCAAGGGGTGCAGTAATAAACTTGCTAGGTCTCCTCGGGGTTGGTTCCACTGTATCCTGGGCTGACCAAGCCTTTCGAGCCACCACAGACATGAGTGGATCGAAAGGCGGAGAAACCCAGAAGGTGGAAGGTCGGGAACCGAACGCATCCAGGAATACAGACTCATCCTCGGTAGGGGCTAGGGGACTCCAGTTCTCCCTCTGCTTAAGCATTTCTAGGATGTCTGAGAAGGAAACATCTTCAGAGGGGGACCTCGGGGACCCTTCCGAATCATCTAAGTCCGTATCAGAAGTGGAAGACTCAGGGGAGTCAATGTGCTTCCTCTTGCACTTCTTCTTACGAGGGGGCTCCTCTGAATGACCAGGGGAGGCCTCGGAAGAAGAGGAAACACCCAACGGGGTGCCCTGGAGAGCCAGTTCCCCACATTTGGGGTCTGGAGGAGGAGCAGAGGTTGGGGCAGGCACTACAGGGGACGGAGCTGGTGGGGTCGATCGTGGAGCTGACTCAGAGGCCAGCACACTCCTCATGACATTGAAGGCGTCCCTGCCACGATGCAGAGAAGGATCCGGTTCCGAGGAAATCAGAATTCTTCTCCGCACCGAGGGAGACAGCTCCGAGGCTGATGTAGGAGCCAAACTCACCTGCGCCGAAGCTCTGAGAGGGAGAACGGGGTCAGACAAGGGTCCGATGCCACTCGCCCCCTCGGAGCCGATGACGGAGCCTCGGCGCCCAGATCCCTCAACGGACGGTAGCATCGAGAGAATCGGAGCCGACGACGGAACTGAAGGAGAAATAGTTATCGGAGCCAACGGTTCCACGACTCGAACCCCAATGAACTCCAGCTCCAAGCTCAAAGGAGTCGGAGGAGGAACATCGATAGAAGTGGACAGAGCTGACACCTGTTGAGGATGGCTGGACAACATCTTGGCAAGTGCATGCGACTTCAGCAACCTACTGACCAGTCTCTCCACGTCGTGATCTGAGAGCCTAGAGGACCGAGAGGAGTGGGAAGATCTGTGACTGCGCTCACTCTGAAGCAGGGGAGACCGAGGAGCTGAATGTATGAACTCCAGAGAAGGGGACCTCAGCCTCTTGTGGCTCTGCGATGGCTCCGAAGATTCTGATGGAGCCGACGGGGAGATAGTCTCATCGATTCCGGCCGGAACCAAAGTGGCAGGTAAAGTCTGAACCAATGACGGCTCCGAGCTTGGTGCCGACGATATGGACGGTTTTGGGGATTTCACAGGCTGAGCCTTGGCCGGTGAATCCTGGGGCTTTAAAAGACCCCTAAGAATAAGCTTATTTTTGTGCTCCTGCAGAACTCTTGGACTAAATGCATGGCATATAGAACAGGAGTCCTGCAGGTGCACTGCGCCTAAGCAGTAGACGCAAGAAGTGTGCCCATCTGTCAGAGACATTTTCTGACAGCATGAGTCACACTTCTTGAATCCAGATACCTTGGATTCTTTAGACATATCCAACAAAATACCTGAAGAGATACTACACTGATCTTAGCCAAAAGGCTGAAAAACTATAACAAAATACCACAAAACCAATAACAGCAAAAAAAACAAAAAAGAGAAAAACACACAGTGTACTACAGCTAAAGCTAAAGATTTTTTTTTTAAACTAGGAAGCCTGAAACTTAAACGGCTACCTAAAGGAAGACAGAAGGAAAGCCTTGAAACTAAGCACTAACCTGACAGAAAGGGATAGGAGGGGGAGAACTCTCTAATTTAAATGAGTTCTAAGGGGGGAACTACAATATACTTAGCTAACACAACATAAAATAGAGACTAAAAACTAAACAATAACTCCCCAAAAAACACTAATCGTAGAAGAAAAGTTCAATAAGAAACTTAATACAAGCCTGAGCCAGTAAAAACGACACCTCGCAGCTGAAGCGGCAAATGAGATCTGGGTAGATAGCGCTAGGCATCATGGGATAAGGGGTAGCCTTGAGCCAATAAACAACTCTTGAGCTATAGAAGATGGCCGAGTCAGAGCCGATCCCAACCAGCAAGAACGAAGGCGAGATAGACAACTTAACATCAGTAGTTCCTAGGCTTAGGCGGTACCATCTGGAATACTCTTACAGTCTAACTCACATGCACTAAAATGACAGAAAAATACTGCAATGATCGATTTCTTTTTTCATCTATATGACAGTTCACATTGTTACATTTCAGAAAGTTTTCAATTTCTCTTGATCTCTCACAGAAGTACTCCATTCATATAGTATTTCTTATAATCAGTGTCACAAGCACAATGTCAGTCTGAACTTTTCTGATGTCTTTTGGTCACACTGCAACTTTCTCAAACAAAGAGCTGTACTTTCTTATCTAGACATGCAAATAAGCAGTTATAGCATAATGTCTGAAATAATTTTCACAGAACACAAACATTCTTTTTGGAATGGCTTGCTTAGAAACAATGTCTAAAATAATTTCTCTCAATCAAATCTATTATGACACTTGTGCTTTTATATTCGCACAGTCATCACTGAGTTTTAGTAGATTAGCCTTTGCAAAATCTCTGAATATTGCGGTATTGGATGTTGCTTCAGGCTTCTGGTGAATGTAACTGATTTGTGGCCTGATTTGACCAGGAAGGAAATTGCAATTGGTAGAAGTAAACCTACCCTATACTGGTAAGGGCTAAATCCAGTGTTATGTCAACCCTGATTTTGGGGCAGACAAACTGGTCCAGAGAGATTGCATTGATGAAGTCCAAAAATTACTGGGCATACATGTCTGAGGATGTATAAGTCTCCCCAATTTATGGAAGGGTAGTTGAAATCTCCTAGATGGTGGTATTCAACTTATCACATAGGGACTCCATACTAGTTAGGTAGCTCAGATGTGGTGTGTTCTCTGTCTCTAATGTAGAGGGTCCTGGGTTCTAGACTTGGCAGGGCTGATTTTAAGAAAAATCTCGACAATTGGATGGGAAATAGAGGGGCACAGGAAAATAACTTTCTTAGGTGGTGAAAGCCAGGGAATTTTTTTGGCTAGATTTTATAGGCCCCAGGGCCGATAGCCTAATACCTACCTATGAACCTATAGTTGGCTATGAAATGACAAGGGATTTTGTTTTAAATAAGTTGGATGTGGGAGAGCTCCAGGTCATTATCTTGTCTAATGACACTAGAGGTGAAACATTTTTTTTAAAGAATATGGAGACACCACCACCTTTAGTGCCTTTGTCTAAAACTGTGGGTATGAACATGTTGTAGGCAATGAAATCCTACACAGGTGAGGCGCTTTCATGTTCTTCAACTAGGTTATGTGATTGTACATGTATCAGTGTTTTCCAGGGTAAGGATAGCTTGTTGGAGTTTTGGCTAAAGCTCCCAGCATTGAACAGCAACGCCTTAATGTTATAGAGATTCTGTTTTATGTTAGAAGCTTTAAAAGACTGACATTGCCTAAAAGCAATGCTATGGGGACAGATAAGAATTTAGCCAATATACAAAAGTCTTAGAGGGGGATAGGTGCAGGCCATCTCTAGTAAATCAGTCAAGACTGCAATCATCTCCTCCCAGGTTGATTTATATTGCACCCCCTTTGAATTCACCAGAAACTAATCCAATTGTTAAAAACAATAACCTTTTGTTCATATTACAACATCATTCTTAGTGAGAGTAGAATGTTGCTCCAGGCTATGTTCACACCAGCCTCAGACACACTTTTAGAGCTTTATCATGTCCCTCTTCATATAATACATGGAGATAAATCTCAAAGTCATTTACATCCATGTGTACTATGACTGTCATATGTGTACTTCTGGTGCAAGGACATGTGTTTTTGTGTAATGCAGCAAATCCTGGTGCCTGACTCCCTCCTTGCACAGACTGGTGAATGTTGCATTTGTTTGTTTCACTATGGAGTCACCTATGACTAGGATACTGGATCATTTGGAGGTTTGTTTTATGGGCTTTTGAACAGAATCAGTATGACTCTTAGATGTATGTTTCATGGTAGGTGCTGCCTAAGTTCTGAGATTGTTAAGGATACTTGTTTCTTGGGTTACTTTTAGGAAGCCTTTGTGGTTTAGAATGGTTACTTTTAACAGCCTCAACATATGGAGGTCTATATGCTTGATCTGACATATCTGTGTTTGTTTACTAACAGATGTTGTGTGGTATACAACCTGCTTGCTATCTGTTGTGGGTTTGAGTAGGAGTTTTGCCTTCTATAACATTGCATAACTACAATAGTTAAATAGCAGGGGATTGTCAGTAAACATGGGCCAATTGCTACATTATCTAAGAATCCTCATTTCAACCAGTGGCTACATAGACAGTTGGAAAGTGCAAATCCGTGGTTTCAGGTGCTTGCTAACTTGGCTACAGGGGGAATTGAACCTAAGACGTTTTGAGCTGATTTACAAGAGGTGCATTGTGTCTGAAACAATCTAAACCTACACATGAAGAACAATAAGCTATTAAGTGCAGGCCTATTAGTCCAAAACAAAACTTCTTAGATACTTAGCTCTGTAACTGATGGGCCTGGAATTGTCTTAAAGCAAACACAAATCCTGAACTAGTCTGTCATTCACCATATATGAAGGAAACAAGGTTTTAACACCAATGATTCGACTACCTAAATGGCAAAATGCAGTACAATTATTTACTGAAATTATTAATACAGTCTTAAATACCTTATCTAAAGCAGATACAGACTGTTAAAGTGAAGTCAAAAATAGACATGAAAAATCCTCATTTATATTTGTTGCTGTATGTATTGAAACTACTGGATAAACTATGAAAAGCAAATTTCATTATTTATTTGGTAGACACCAAAGGATTAAAATCTTGGCCATATATGATTTTTTTAAATACATATTGCCCAAAGGGTAAATAGGCTGTGCAGATATTTTATAAATGAAGCTGCTGTAATTGATCTACAATGCAGAAGACAAAGGCAATGCTACTTAATATTATAAAATTATAACATACTTAAATGTATGTTCAAGTTAAGCAATGGCTTGATAAAAATATGACAAATGAATACAAACAGAGACTATTTACCTGTTCTGAAACATGCAATCTGCAAGCCAACAAAGAACAAACTGTATCAAGACACTTAAAAATTCAAGCAATTACCTACAGTACCACCTTCCAATCATGCATAATATATGCCCCATAAACAATTTTTAAACTGAATTACTTCACTCAGTTTGTTCCGTGGACAACCACCCTCTCAGTAAATAAGTATTTTCTAAGATCATTCTTAAAACTATATCTTGAAGTTTGACAGCTATATCCCCTTCTGCACCCTTCATAATTCATCTTAAAACAGATTATTGGTAGTACTCCATAGAAAGCTAAACAAGGTCAAACAATAATTTCTGAGATGTTTGCGCCAAAGAGATAAAAAAATCCATATAATATACAAATAAGAAGAAATGCAAATATGCTGTTCTGTAGTCTGAGCTTTAAAACCCTGAGCAGATCAGCAACATCTAGTATGTTCTGCAGTATTTCTTTTTAACTGTATTAGATTAAATTCCATGGATATCTGCACAATTCAGATAAGTCAAATGTTTATCCAACCTTCAGGGATGGATATAACAACAAAAGCAACAGAATGAAAGCACAATTTGAAGTACCCATGTCTGCATCAAAGAAGTCTACAGCTGACTGATGCAGCCTTGTGTCAAAGGCTATCTGCCCAGTATAAACTGCCCTTTACTTCAGCCTCAGAATCTTTGTTCATTGTCAAACTCCCTGATTTCTTCACAAGTCACATTTTTGATCTTTAGATGCTCCTATGCATCTGTCTGTTGCAAATGCAGCTGGGATTAAAATTCTTTCCAAAGAAGTTAAGTGTAAATCCATTTTGACTAAATTAAACTAAGAATCCCTTCACAGAAACACACACAAATCTAATTAGCAAACACACACACTTAGCAGCCTGAGAACAGAAAGTACTGGCCCTAGTAGATGCACTTTTTTCATCCAAATAGCAACATCAAGGAAGTCCTTTTTTTTTTCGTACAAAATAATTTAGTTTTCATTGCCAAGTAGGTTATGTTATTTAAAATCAGTAAGTATATACGCCAGTCCTGCTTCCAAAGATATCAATAATGTGAACATTCAAATGTTTTTCAGTGGCTCCCTCAAGTCACCCTGCTACATGAAGTGAATGGAGAACTTTTGTAACTCAATAAAGATGAAGTTACGGTAAAGCAACAAAACGCTGAAAGAGATGTCTGACAAGATAAAGACATAATGCAGCATTATGGTGCAACTCTAGGAGGTCAAACACACATTCCATGTGTGTAAAGAAGAAATAATGTCAGCGATAAAGTCAAAAAGTATAGCTGAAAACAGCAGACATCAATATAACAGTCAAGTTTACACAGTCTTAGAAATGCTCTCTGAATTTCACTTGAAGTGATTAAAGTGATTTGCTAATTTTTCTATATACACTGCAGAATTGGTTGAGTCATGTGCCACAATATATTTTTTTCTGCTTGTCTTTCCTTATGGTTTTGCAGGGTTTTTTATTTTTCTTTTTTAATAAAAAAACTTAAAAAATGTTTTACTAAACACCTCAGCGTAAAATAACTTAGTTCTTCCTACTGTGACATTAGTGTGGTGCATCTCTAGACTTAATGCATGTTTAAGCATTTGCAATGGCATACCCATTAATTACACAAACTCCACTCCACACACCTTCAGATAGAAACAACTCTGATCCAAAACAATACCAAAACAGCAAAATCTTCAGAAGTCAGGAATCGAAAAACAGGAACCAAAGTCAAATCCAAAAGCAAACTCTTTATTCTCCAGCGCCTCGGTGTAACCACCTTTCAAGAATATACCCATTAATGTCTATGGACACAACTCACATTTTTCCTACACTGATGCCACTGAGATTAAACTTCCATGTTTTTACTCAGTGATATCAGCATATGGCAAACATACAGTTTAAAAGTATTTATCTTATCAAGGACACCAAAAACATTTCCTGATGGGGAAAGTGTGTGGCAGTTTATGCATTATATGCTGTGGTGCAAAGGTAAGCTTCTGAGCATCAACAAAACACTTTAAAAACAAATTTGAATGTTAGGAGTCCCAGGTCTCCTTCAAATTAGAAGAATTAATTTTTTTTTCCTATCTGAGAAAAACTAAATATTGTTTGGCTCTATTCAGTTTTCCAGTATAGGATAAGAAGTATAAACACATAAAATACTACAAAGTGGAAGGTGTACCTGTTTCCACATTTTGTCTTCTGCAACATCACCTTCAAAAGTAATAAAACCCATTTTTTTTTAACTTAAGCTTTTAAAAACATAATTTAAGTTTATGTCACTGTAAAAAGTATCTGCTTTATGCAATGGGCTGGATTCCAAAACAGTCTACTATCAAGGTAAGGCATTGCCCCATTCCTGAGAAAAGTTACTTGATGGAAGTGAGTTTCAAAGCAACCAAAGAAAAGTTACTTGATGGAACTGAGTTTCAAAGCAACCAAGCATACATAACGCAATAATGAGTAATCATGCTGGCCTTCTGAACTACTATCCACAATTCCTAATAACTAATGAGGAAACAAACACATCTCTGGAGGAAATAAAAATCTATGGTGCATGCCACTGTATCTTGGCATATACCACTAAAAGACTAAACACATTTAAAGTATATGATTTAAATTAATTATCAGAACAGATTGTAGTAGATGCAGGGAACAAGAGATAGAATATGAAGTCCATGCCATTGTTCAGTTACCCACTTCGATTTAATAATAAAATTGGGATGCAGTGTTACAATGATCCTTCACAGTCCTCAATATGCCATGGACTACCAGCATAGTGCCCTGAAGACCAAATAAGACTTGTACAATTCATGGAAAAACAGAGAGTAAACTACTATGCAGACAGGATGTATTGCTGTCAGTACAACATTGTGTCTCCAACAGATGCATATCACCCCAACATCTATGCATTGGACACTTTTGAAATACCCCAGGCTTGAATCAAGCTGTTGCTGTTTTAAGTACAAATGGTTATTGCCACATGCTATCACAAGGTGGCATTTTTCCTCTGTATTACATCTGTTTTTTTTTTGGGGGGGGGCTGGGGGATGTCCTGCATTATCCTATATACTTCCTACCCAGTAAGGAACTGGACCTACCAGCTGCTCCTGATCCCCTCCGGACTTTCTCTGACTTAAAGATCGGGCTGGTACTGGAACCTAACAATGTTCTCTGGGTCTTGGATGTCACCATTCCTTCAAGGCTTTTTTTTCAGTGTACCCTAACGACCATTCCCCCACCCCTCCCAATGTGGTAATATGGTAATGACTGAAGGGCAGGTGTGCAATGGTGGCATGCAGAGTACCACCCTATCTCCATGGCAGGTCATCAATGCTTTATCACACTAATCCTTCCTTGAGCTATGCCTCCTCAATGCAGTGACCCCATCCTCCACCAGGGAATGCTGCAGGGAATATCCATGTAACCACCCAACCCACTGATGGGCACACCCATCCCTCCCCTGCCACTCTATCAGTCACCCAAGCTGCTACATGAACATGGGTTGACTGAGCTGTGGAAGGGCTTTATCTCCTTATGTCAACAGGGTGGCGATAAAGGGCACCATACTGCACATATTCTTCCTGTCTTATCAAACTATCACATCCCAGCCCACCAACAAAAAATATTGGGTGCAGAAATAACAGTGTAACACAGTTGTTTACATACTCTTCTCTTGGCCCACCAATAATATACAAACTGCAAAGTATGGTAAACCAAATGTCAAAGTCAATGCTGATCAGTTTTCTGTTAGAGGAGTCCATGAATACCACAGCATTCCAAAGAAACCATCTTAGTTGTATTTGATATTATTAGCATAGCTACCCTTAGGCTGGCTGCGACTGTGTCTATCATGCTTTGAAGGGGGAACAGGGAATAACCGGAGTTTGAGCACATCCATGGTCAATGTGGAGGACTGTACTATTTATATTGTCAATATTCACTACAGGCTGTAACCGCTCGGCTAAGGTTAATGCCCTTCAACACACTGGAGTTAAGGCAGGAATATTTATTTTACATTTGTTTACTGGGTAAGTCCAACTGGGCAAGATTGCCCATTTTCAGCGGAGGCCCGGGGAGACAAACTCCATACTAATTAGACAATCACGAAATGTTTGTAAACATACAAAATGTTAGTTGAAAGAGAGCATACAACTGTTTAAAAACAAGCAGACACCAATATAAACAGCAAAAGATTTCAAGACAAACTGCAGGGTACGTCTTTCACAACAGTCAAGTCTGCATATAGTCTTAGAAATGCTCTCTGAATTCCACTTTGAATTGCTGACTTTTCTATACTTATTGCAGAATTGGTAGTCATGTGCCACAATATATTTTTTCTGCTGGTCTTTCCTTATGGTTTTGCAGGGTTTTTTTCTTTTTTTAATAAACTTCAAAAATCTTTTACTAAACCTCAGTGTAAAATAACTTAGTTCTTCCTACTGTGACATTAGTGTGGTGCATCTCTAGACTTAATGCATGTTTAGGTTCATAGGTTCATACTAGGCTATCTGCCCTAGGGCATTTATAAGCCTAGCCAGAGTGTGTTTGGCTTTCGCCACCCATTTTAAATTAATTTTGCTATGCCTTTTTTTGAAGTTAGTATACTGTGCCTCTGTCTAACAGTGACACAGAAGTGATAGCCGGGGTAAACCTACGATCTCCCATCCACTCATCAAGATTCCTCTTGAAGAGAGTCAATGTGGGACTCTGCCTAACCTGGACTGGGATTTTATTCCAGAGTGAAGGGAGCCTCTGGGTTATGAATCTGTCCCTCCAGCATGTCCTATTTATTTCAGTGCTGAGGTTCAAGTCTCTCGAGCTGTAGCTCGATGGGATTTGGATTTTCTGAGGTGCAGCATGTCCATTAATTCCGGGTTGGACATGGCTTTATACGTCAGGCACAGATCGCCTCTGAGCAGGCGGTATGCCACTGAGTAGAGCTGGAGTTTCTTTAACCGGCAGCATATGGCATCTGTTTGAGCCCTTTGATCCTCTTGGTGAGGTACTTTTGGGGTCTTTCCAGTTGCTGCAGGTCTCTGGTAAGGTACATCCCAAAAGGGACATTGTACTCAATTATGGGCCTGATGAGGGATGAGTAAAGAGGCACGATGACCTCCCTGATCTAGATGTGAATCCCTTCATGATTAGGTGGGCTATATAAAATGTTTTTCTAACCACTTTGGCCACGTGGTTGTCAAATGAGAGATTGCTATCAACTTGGGTCCCCAGGTCCCTAATGACTTCTTCTGTACTTAATGGATTACCACCTATGTGGTAATTTGTGGGCACTTTGTTTTGCCAAAGGGGATGACTATACACTTTTGGCGTTAGCTTGAGGCCATGGCTCTGGCACCAGTTGTCTGTTTCTATGAGGCCCTTTTGGAGGATGCTTGTGTCGGCTGGAGAGTTGATTATGGCGCCCAGTTTGCAGTCATCTGCGAACTTGGTCAGCCACAGTCCTTCCGTGTTGGCCTGTACCGCCGAGAAATATATACCAAACAAGAGAGGTCCCAGGACTGAGCCTTGTGGGACGCCACTTGTAACTGGTTTGGAGTCCGACATGGCTCCAGCAATTCTAACCATGTGGGTTCTGTCCTTGAGCCAGTTTGCAACCCATCTAGTGACATAGGGGTTTATATTTAAGCTGGTGAGCTTATCTATAATGCCCGAGTGGGGTATTGTATCGAAGGCTTTTGCGAGGTCCAGGTAGGCTGTGTGGACCACCTTCCCTCGCCAATGGCCTTGGTGACTGTTTCAAAGAAATCGACCAGGTTTAAGAGGCAGGATCTGCCCTTAACAAAGCCAAACTGGGTAGGATCCAGTGTCTGTAGGTCCCCAATATCTTTATTTATGAGGTCCATGATGATCCTTTCCATAGCTTTGCAGAGCAAGCTAGTCAGGCTTATGGGGCGATAGTTTCCAGGATCCGCTGAGGCACCACCTTTGTGGAGAGGGACCACTGTTGCTGTACGCCACTCTTTGGGTACATATCCTGTAGTAAGGCTAAGACTGAACAGTAGTTTTATGTTTGGGTTTAGCTCTTCTTGGAGTACATGTAGGACGCAGCCTGGGACACCATCTGGTCCCATTGATGCTGTGTTTTTTTGCTTTGGAGAGGGCGGCTCTTACCTGAGCATCTGAGATGTCAGGGGGGCAGCACTCTGTTGGGATAGATATTTGCCCTTTTGGTGGGGAGGGGGGAGAAGTTTGCACTGAACCTGTCAGCTAGGATGTTGGCAATGTCTGTGGGCTCGGTGTATTTTTTGTCATTTTGGACTAATTCTGAGCATATCTGGGAATTCCCACCCAGGTTCCTAACATAACTAAAGAAAGCCTTGTGATTATCCTTAGTGTCCTGGGCAATTTTTCTCTCGAAGCTGGCCTTAGACGATTTTATGAGTGCCCGTAGTTTTTTGCTAATACTGATCAGAGATGCCTTCCATTTTAAGCATTTGCAATGGCATACCCATTAATGTCTATGGACACAACTCACATTTTTCCTACACTGATGCCACTGAGGTTAAAGTTCCATGTTTTTACTCAGTGATGTCAGCATATGGCAAACATACAGTTGAAAAGTATTTATCTTAGCAAGGACACCAAAAACATTTCCTGATGGGGAAAGTGTGTGGTAGTTTATGCATCATATGCTGTGATGCAAAGGTAAGCTTCTGAGCATCAACAAAACACTTTAAAAACAAATTTGAATTTGAATGTTAGGAGTCCCAGGTCTCCTTCAAATTAGAAGAATTTTATTTTTTTCCAATCTGAGAAAAACTAAATATTGTTTGGTTCTATTCAGTTTTCCAGTATAGGTTAAGAAGTATAAACACCTAAAATACTACAAAGTGGAAGGTGTACCTGTTTCCACATTTTGTCTTCTGCAACATCTAAGATAATATCACCTTCAAAAGTAATAAAACCCATTTTTTTACTTAAGCTTTTAAAAATATCATTTAAGTTTATGTCACTGTAAAAGGTATCTGCTTTATGTAATGGGCTGGATTCCAAAACAATCATAGGTTCATAGGTTCATAGGTTTATACTAGGCTATCTGCCCTAAGGCATTTATAAGCCTAGCCCAAATTATTGTGGCTTACGCCACCCCTTATATGAAAAAATACTGTGCCCGTTAGTTTGTTGTGCCTCTGTCCAGCAGTGACACAGAGATGATTCCTGGGGTAAACCTACGATCTCCCATCCACAGGTCTAGATTTCTCTTGAACAGAGTCAGCGAGGTGCTCTGCCTCACATGGACCGGGATTTTATTCCACAGCATAGGGAGTCTCTGAGTGATAAATCTATCCCTCCAGCACGTCCTATTTATATCCGTGCTAAGGTTTAAGTCGCTTGCTCTAGTGGTTTTGGTGGATTTGGATTTTTGAGGTGGAGCATGTCCATTAATTCTGGGTTGGACATGGCCTTGTATGTCAGGCACATGTCACCTCTGAGCAGACGGTATGCGACTGAATAGAGCTGGAGTTTCTTCAATCTGGCAGCATATGACAGATTTTGGAGTCCCTTTATCCTTTTGGTGAGGAACTTTTGGGGTCTCTCCAATTGCTGCAGATGTCGGGTGAGATACATCCCGAATGGGGCATTGTACTCGATCATTGGTCTGATATGTGAAGAGTACAGGGGAACAATGACCTCACTAGATCTGGATGTGAATCCCTTCATGATCAGGTGGGCAATGTAGAAGGTCTTTCTAACCACTTTAGCAATGTGAGTGTCAAAAGAAAGGCCACTGTCAACCTGGGTCCCCAGGTCCCTGATAACCTCTTCTGTGCTTAGTGGACTGCCACCTATATGGTAGCTTGGGGTTACCTTGTTTTTCCCGAAGGGTATGACTATACATTTTATGGCGTTTAACTTCAGGCCATGGCTCTGGCACCAGCTATCTGTTTCTGTGAGTCCCTTCTGAAGGATATCCGTGTCCGATGCACTTTCCACTATGGCCCAGTTTGCAGTCGCCTGCAAACTTTGTCAGCCAAAGTCCTCCCATGTTGGCCTGTACTTCTGAGAAGTAGATGCCAAACAATAGGGGCCAAGGACCGAGCCCTGTGGGACACCACTTGTGACTGGCTTGGAGTCTGACACAGCGCCAGCAACTCTAACCCTGTGGGTTCTGTCCTTAAGCCAGTTTGCAACCCATCTTGTGACATATGGGTTTACATTTAAGCTGGTAAGTTTTTCTACAATACCCGAGTGGGGTATTGTGTCGAAAGCCTTTGCAAGGTCAAGGTAGGCTGTATGGACTGCCTTTCCTCATCAATGGCCTTGGTGACTGTTTCAAGAAGTCAACCAAGTTCAAAAGGCATGATCTTCCCTTGACAAAGCCAAACTGGGTCGGGTCCAATGTCTGCAAGTCCCCTATATCTTTGTTTATGAGCTCCATTATGATCCTCTCCATAGCTTTGCAGACTAGACTTGTTAAGCTTATGGGGCGGTAATTACCAGGGTCCGTGAGGCACCGCCTTTGTGGAGTGGGACCACAGTTGCCGCACGCCACTCCTTGGGCACGTATCCTGTGGTAAGGCTGAGATTAAACAGCTGCCTTATGTGCGGGTTTAATTCCTCATTTAGCTCGTGTAGCACACAGCCGGGGACACCATCCGTCCCATTGATGCTGTGTTTTTAGCTTTAGAGAGTGCAGCTTTCACCTGCGCATTTGAGATGTCCGGGAGGCTACACTCGGCTGGGATAGTTATCTCTCCTTTAGGGGAGAGGGGTGAAGTTTGCACTGAACCTGCCTGCCAGTATGTTGGCAATGTCTGTGGGTTCAGTGATTTTTGTATCATTTTGGACTAATTCTGAGCATATCTGGGAGTTTCCACCCAGGTTCCTAACATAGCTGAAAAAGGCCTTATGATTGTCCTTTGAATCCATGGCAATTTTTCTCTCAAAATTGGCCTTAGTTGATTTTATGAGTGCTCGTATTTTTTACTAATAATGATCAGGGGTGACTTCCCTTTTATGGATTTTGTTCTATCATGTAATAGCTTTCTCCTCTTATTGTAAAGTTTGTTAATGGCTGGGGTCCACCAGACTGGACGCTTGCCCTTTGTGGAAAGAGTCTTGGTTTTATTTGGGATTGCCTGATCCATGCATTCCTGGAGGTGTTCATAGAAGGCATTTGTAAGGGCTTCCGCAGCTTGGGTTGTGGTTTCCTCTGGCTCAGGGGCCTTGAAGGATACCACACCAGTCTTGAGTAGTGTGAAGTTTGCTTTAGAGAAGTTCTTCACTATGGTCTTTTTTGCTTGGGGTGGGGGCGGGATGTGGATTTCCAGTGAGATTAGTTTATGATCAGATCTCACCAATGAGGGATATACTTCTGGTGTGGAGCATTTTATCCCCATGTTTATGACAATGAGATCTAGTATATTTTCTCCTCTCGTGGGAACAGTGACTAGCTGTTCCATGGCATTTGAATTTATGAACTCCAGGAACCGTTGGGTTAGAAAGTTAGGGCTTGAGTAATGTTCCCAGTCTATATTCGGGTAGTTGAAGTCACCCAATATGATGGTGTTTGGAGATACATTTATACCCTCCAGTGTCTTCAGGAAGGCTGTGTGGGGTTCCTGAGTTTGAGAGGGTGGCCTGTAGCATGCTACAATTTGTAGAGCAGTTTTGCCTATGGTTAGTTGCACCTGGATGGTTTCCAAGCTTCATGCGTTGCCACCAACCTGGAGGTGTGAGTATCCTTTATGAATATGGATACACCCTCCTTTTGTGGTGTGGTCCGGGTTTTGGGGCCGGAACGCATGATATGAGGTAAAACCTAATAGTGCCGCGGTGCTCTCAGGAGCCTTGAACCAGGTTTCAGTTACAGCACAGACATCGATGTTCTCCATACTGAGAAGGGCCTCGAGTGTGCATTTTGAGATTTAGACTTCTGGCATTGAGCAGCATTACCCTCAGTTTCTTCCCATTTTTGTTTTCTAGGGTGGTAGGTTTAGAATTTGAGCCTTGCCCAAAAAAGGCACTATGGGGGTGGCAAGAGCCTTAGCCAATATCCGGAATCCCAGGGTGACAGGTGCAAGCCGTCCCTTGAAGCAGCGTGGCTTGTCAAGCATGTCATCCCAGGCAGACAGACACTGGATCCCCTTTGAATGACACCAGACATTAAGCCAATTGTTAAAGCTGATCATCTTGTCTCTATATTGTGGCATCATTCTTGGTGAAGGAAGGATACTGCTCAGGGTTAGGGTCATACCTGCCTGGGCTACATAATCAGAGAGCTCCTCTATGTCTCTTTTCATGTAGTCCAGGGAGGTACGCCTCAGGTCGCTCACACCAGCATGGACAATGACTGTGTCATATTTGTACTTGCCATGGAGTGACCCGAGTGCTTGTGTTATGTGGCGGATTCTAGCGCCCGATAGGCAGCTTACTGTGACCCTCTCCTTGTTCAGCCTGGTGAGTGGGACGCCAGTGTGTCTGACTATGGAGTCACCTATGACAAGTATGTTTGGTGTTGTATTTGGCCTTAAGGGCTGTGACTGCTTTGCACACTGCTTTTGTGGTTTATGTGTTGCTTGTGGGGTGTCTTGAGGTAGCAGTTGTTTGGGTGTCTGCTTTGGAGGCCTCTGCTGTTTAGGTAAATTTTACTCAGAGCCTCCGAGTATGTCTTTGTGTGTTTATGTGTTTGATTCAGTGGAGTGGTAGCATTATGTGAGGCTGGTTTTGTGGTGTGTGTAGTTGCCTTCTCCTCCTGTCTGGTCTTGCCAGTCCTGAGTTGAGAGAGCTCAGCCTCCAGTTTGGCTAAATAGCTGCATCTCTCGCAAGTATTTGTGTTATGTGGGAGGAGGAGAGGGTTGTCTGTGTACATGAGGCAGTTATAACATTGCCTCAAGATTCCCAGATTCACCAGCTGGACCGGAGAGGAGATTGACAACTGACCTTTGGACATGCTAGAATAATATTGGGAAATCCTTAATTGAAAACAAGGGCCAGTGGGGAGTGAGGGTGTAGTGCTTTTAATTTTTAGTGCTGACTTATATAATTGCTTTAGTGAGCAAGTGCCAGGTAACTTGAGTGCAATGTGTTACAAGTAACTAAATGCAAAACGACAAACAGTAACTTTCTTTCAAGTGAAACAAGGAAATAAGTACAGTAAGCAATGCAGATATCACTAGTGATCCACAGAAGCGCTGAGAAGTTGCGTATTAGGTGGAATTAGCTTCCAGGAAAATAACAAGCAAACAAACAACAAGCATATAAACAAAGCTAGATTCAGTAGGCCTGGATCTAGTCTATGCTAGAGCAAACAAGGTGAACCAATTTCAGTAAGATACAGTTCAAATATTCAGGCACTATAAACCTTTAACCAGAAAATTCCCAGCTCAGAAGGGCAGAGTCCAGCCTCTTCTCCCACAAGAGTGCAGACCACGAACCTTCTTAATGTAAAATAACTGGCCTGAAGCCCAAGTGCCTAAACCAGAACTAATACACTTGGACACTGGGCTCTCAATCAGCAGTTCCCAACTTAGAAGGATGAAAGCTACCTGTCCTGCCACCACAGTGCTTGCCACAAACCTTCCTAATGTAAAACAACTGTTCTGAAGCCCAAGTGCTTAATCCAAAAGACTTGAATGATAGCTACACTTTAATCAAGTTACAACCAAGCAGTAATAAATACCATTGAATACTTTAGAGAATGTCTGGATTAGTGCTCAAGTTACACAAACAAAGCTAGATCCAGCAGGCCCGAATCCAGTCTATGCCACAGCAAACAAGGCGCACCAACTTCAGTAAGGAACAGTTCAGATATGCATGCACTATAAGCCTTTAACCAGAAATTCCCAGCTCAGAAGGGCAGAGTCCAGCCTCTCCTCCCACAAGAGTGCAGACCACGAACCCTCTTAATGTAAAATAACTGGCTTGAAAGCCCAAGTGCTTAAACCAGAATTAATACACTTTTAGAATAACAGACACTGAGCCCTCAATCAGCAGTTCTCAACCTAGAAGGATGTAAGCTACCTGTTCTGCCACAACAGTGCAGACCACAAACCCTCTCAGTGCAAAACAACTAACTGGTCCGAAGCCCAAGTGTTTAAACCAAAAGGCTTAGAATGAGTTACACCAAGCAGTAATAAATACAGTCTACTATCAAGGTAGGCATTGCCCCATTCCTGAGAAAAGTTACTTGATGGAACTGAGTTTCAAAGCAATATTTTATTGGTTAATTGAAGCACGTGTTTTAGTATTTAATGGGTTCTGTTGTTTTATTCTGTGGATCTAATGAAACACAACTCGTGTGAAAGCACTTAGCCTGTGTACTCTGTGTATTAAAGTTTTATGCTTTACAGCCTTGGTGGATGCCAGGTTTGTTTGCAGCATTTATTGTATTTACTTCCTACTGGGTAACCTTTGGCTTTCTTGGACACATTTTCTTATTTTTGATATTGGTATTGTGCGTGTCTGAGCAGCACATGGCTGAACAAGCTGATATTGAATTGGGCTATCGGCCCAACTTGGATGTGAGTAACCAACAGTGTTTTAAACAATTACTGAATTTTGATAACAATCCACTTTTGGGCTGTTCTCTTACTGATGGAATTGCAATAGATGAGCCTACTGATTGGGCTACTTTTAAACAAGTACTGAGAGACTTTGAGAATGACTTATATAAGTTAAAGAGAATGCAGTGGCAAAGACTACATATGGAAGCCTGCATTTACCATAAAGTGGTTCCTAGGGGCTTGCGGGTTCTCTGCATGCCCACATATGGTAATGCTTATCCAGAATTATTAAAACGCTGACAGATACTTAATATTGAATTAAGTATCAATTGAATGCACCTTCTTAATGATTTTTTTTGCTCCACATGAGAAAGAATTATGTAGTAAACTTGAAAAGGCACAAGCAGATTTGTATTGTAGATTCTCTGGACCTACTTAATCGGCAGAGATTGACAATGTCCTTTTAAAAGTTCTAGCCTATGATGATAGGCAGCAAACTGTCAAGAAACAGAAGTTGGACAGGGATATGGCCGATTTTCAACAAGGCCATATCTTTGTCTGGCCATGAGCAAGAGAACAGACAAATGACACTGTAAGAGATGCTACGCAACAAGCTGCTACTGAACAGTTACAGCATAATTTGACATTGCCATCATCTGATGTAAATTCTAACATCTCCAGTACTATGAATGTTGCTGTTAGATGTGAGATCAATCAAATTGGTTTATTATCTAATTCACTGTCAGTAAATACAAATAATGCCACTAATTCTGCTACTCCTGCAGTTGGTGCTCGCTCTAAAGATACCAGCAACCCTCTAGAAACTGATGTTGTCTTTTCAAACTTTCCTGCCTCAGTGGAGCTCGACCATGCTATGGAGGAGAGTGTACGGAAGAGAACTTTTAATTGATTTACAATCTTTCTTCACATACGCTCACAGACTCACAAGTGAGTTTACTTAATAGAGGTCTGAGATTTGTGCCATCGAGCTCAGTACCCTATGAAGATGTTATCTTGGGTGTTAAACTGTTTTTTCCTAATGTAGCATTAAAGTTAGCATTTGGTGGAGAATGCACAGCCCTGCTCCTCTAAAGAGTTCTAGCTTGTTTATGCCACAAATACCTCCAGTGCTTGAAACTTTTATTAAGACAGTCAAAAGTGAATTGTTTAAAATGGACAATTTCAAGCATAACTTTTATAATTTGTCTTATGATGAATGTTTGGCTCTAAATGAACTTGAAAACAGTAAAAGTGCTAACATTTTTTTTGTCCCACTGATAAAGGGGGATCTATTGTAATCCTTGATACTGCACAGTATAATACAGCCATGATTTGTATGCTCAGTGATGTTGATACTTATGAACATGTGACTAATAATGATTTAAATAGGATTATAAGCCATATCCATGAGCACCTTTATGTCTTATTAATGGAAAGTGTTATAGAAAAAGACATGTATGACTTTATGTTGGTTGCTGATCCCTTGATACCAACTATTCATGGCTTACCTAAGTATATAACCCACATCTTTGCCCTATTGTTTCAGGCAGGGGTTGAGCCACAGAATTTATTTCCATTTTTACTGAGCATCACTTAAAAAAACTTTGGAAAAAGCTGGTGCGGTCCTCAGGGATACAGAACACTTTTTGGGTATGTTGGGTGATTATTCTAGAGAACATGGTACTTATTCTGAATATATTTGTTAGTTACCACGAATATACAGACCTTATTTACTATCATACCCCATGAAATGGGCATAACCTATATGAAGAGTTTTCTAACTGTAAATACTGACTATTCATCTGAATTGATTAGATGTATAGGTGTCTTAATGGACATGATTCTACAGAATAATGTGTTTTTGTTTAATGACATTCTTTACAGACAAAAGATAGGGGTTGCAATGGGGACTCCTTGCGCTAACAGTTACGCCAACCTAGTGTTGG
The DNA here is from genome assembly GCF_019279795.1 of Protopterus annectens. Taxonomy (NCBI): domain Eukaryota; kingdom Metazoa; phylum Chordata; order Ceratodontiformes; family Protopteridae; genus Protopterus; species Protopterus annectens. The sequence continues at coordinate 1,621,515,416 of NC_056733.1, read as the reverse complement.
CGGAATGGGAGCGTGAGGTAGTCCTCAGCGGGCACCCCTTTTCCACACAGTTGCTATATTACAAGCACTTTGTGGATGACATTTTTGTATTGTGGGAAGGTTCAGAGGCTGATCTACTTGAATTTGTCCATTATTTAGAGACATCAAGTAATTGTTTTAAATTTACTGTGAATTATTCAGCCATTCCTATAGACTTTTTAGATGTAAAAATTGATCTTTTTGATGGTGCTATTAAAACCTCCCTATATAGGAAACCATGTAGGAAGAATACTTTTTTACATTACAATAGCATGCATCCCAGGCATGTTTTTAACAATATCACCAAAAGTCAGTATCTTAGAATTTCTCGCTTACACACTGAGGATGTAGAATGTTTTGAAGCTATGGATCTATTAAGTAATGATTTTTTGGCTAGGAGCTATAAAGCAGCAGGATTTGAACGCTGCATATGGTGAAGTTGCTTTTTTGAGATCAAGCAAGGGAAAACCTTTTTTTAAACGTTCATATGAGTCCAAGTTACCCCATGATAATTTAACTGGCCGTAAAGTTAGACTTTCATAAATTTTGGCCCATATTACTCTCAGACGACAAGATAAACTCTATAGTGGGGGATAAACCTAGTTATGTTTTTAAGAACAATTTGTCTCTGAAGAGACAATTGTGTTCTAGATCTACGGTTAGACCAGTTTTGTCTTCTGAGCGGAAGGGCACCTATCCTTGCAGGGGATGCAAAGCCTGCTGTCACATTTCTACTAGGGTAGTTTTTCAGCATCCAGTATATGATGTTATATTTAAACCTGACTTCTATGCTGATTTTAAGTCCCATGGACTGGTACACTTGACCAGCTGTAAATGCTGTACTTCATTCTACGGGGGGGGGGGGGTAAACTGTTAGGATGCTTAAAGAGCGCATTCTTCAGCATATGGGTGACATTAGACATAACAACATACTTAATGCTCTAGCCAAACATGTTTCTATTTTTACTGATCATAGTTTTGATTTTATAGTGTTGCAATTGCTATATTTTAACAAAAGTCATGGTGAGTTTAATAACAGACTTGAAACTGCAGAGACAAAGTGGATTGTAAAGTTGCAGGCAGATAAACTGCCTGGCCTTAATGGATCTGTTCCTCCCTAGACTACATGAAAAGAGACATGGAAGAGCTCTCTGATCATGTAGCCCAGGCTGGTATGACCCTGACCCTGAGTAGCATCCTGCCCTCACCAAGAATGATACCTCAGTATAAAGAAAAAGTGATCAATTTCAACAACTGGCTAAGCTTCTGGTGTCATTGAAAGGGGATCCAGTGTCTGGCAGCCTGGGACGACAAGCTGCTTTGCTTCACAAGAGATGGCCTGCACCTGTCACCCCTAGGCTTCTGAATACTGACCAAGGCTCTTGCTGCCCCTATAGTGCCTTTTTTAGGCAAGGCTCAAAAGTCAAACCCACCTCCATAAACAGCACAATTAACAAAAAACTGAGGGTTATGCTACTCAATGCCAGGAGTTTAAATCTCAAAATGCACGCGCTCGAAGCACTCCTCAGTATGGAGAATGTCGACATTTGTGCAGTAACTGAAACCTGGTTCAAGGCTCCAGAGAGCACCCCAGTACTACAGGGCTACAACTCATACCACACGCAGAACACGGACCAAAACACAAAAGGAGGGGGTGTATCCATATTCATCAAGGATACCTACACCTCCAGGTTAGTGGTGCAGCATGATACCTCTGAGATCATCCATGAGCAACTAACATCGGGCAAATCTGCAATGCAAATTGTGGCAGGCTACAGATCACCTTCCATGACCCAGGACCACCCCTCCACCTTTCTGGAGACACTGGAAAACATGAAGGTCCTACCAAACACCCTGATATTGGGCGATTTCAATTACCCTACCATTAACTGGGAAAACTACTAGAGTACCAACTCCCAGGCCCAGCGGTTACTAGAATTCATCAACTCAAATGCCCTGGATCAGCTGGTAAACTCCCCTATCAGAGGTGAAAATCTATTGGACCTTGTCATCACAAACATGAGCGACAGGTGTTCCACACCAGAGGTCAACCAGTCACTGGTTAGATCAGACCATAAACTAACTGGATGTTCACACCCCACCACCACCCCCAACTAAGGAAACCACAGTATAAAACTTTTCTAAAGCAAACTTCACTTTACTTAAGACAGAGGCGGTAGGTTTCACAGCCCCCACGCTAAAGGATAATGCTGCCCAAGATGCAGAAATCTTTACAAATGCACTCTATGAGCACCTACAAGGATGCATGGATCATGCCATCCCTAGCAAAACCAAGACTCACTCCTCTAAGAGAAGGAAACCACTCTGGAGGACCCCTGCCATAAACAGGCTATACAATAGGAGGAGGAAACTAGTTCAGAAAACAAGGAAATCCCAAGAAGGAAAGACATCCCTGATCAGTATCAGTAAGAAACTAAGGTCCCTCATAAATTTATCCAAGGCTAACTTGGAAAGAAAAATAGCCAAGGATTCAAAAGATAACCACAAAGCCTTCTTTAGCTATGTTAAGAATCTAAGTGGCAACTTGCAGATATGCACTGAACTAGTGCAAAACAGCACAAAATATAGTGAACCTACTGATATTGCCAACATCCTGGCAGATAGATTCAGTGCAAACTTCACCCCCCACTCAACCCCAAAAGGGACAACAACAATACCGGAAAAGTGTAGTGTCCCGGAAATCACAGATGCACAGGTGAAAACAGACCTTTCAAAAGCCAAAAACACAGAGTCAATGGGACAAGATGGTGTCCCAGGCTGCATCTTGCACGAACTACAGAACGAACTAACCCCCCACCTAAACGCGATGTTCAACCTCAGCCTCTCCACAGGCTACGTGCCCATAGAATGGTGCACAGCAACGGTTATTCCACTCCACAAAAGAGGGGCCACAACTGACCTTGGTAACTATAAGCCTGACTAGCCTGGTCTGCAAGGCTATGGAGCACATCATCATGGAACTCATTAACAAAGACATCGGGAACCTCCAAACACTTGACCCGACCCAGTTCGGCTTTGTTAAGGGCAGATCATGCCTACTAAACCTGGATGACTTCTTCGAGACAGTCACCAAGGCCATAGACGAAGGAAAGGTGGTTCACACAGCCTACCTTGACCTCGCCAAGGCTTTCGACACCATTCCCCACTCGGGTATTACAGAAAAATTCACCAGCCTGAACATAAACCCCTACGTCACAAGATGGGTTGCCAACTGGCTTACAGACAGAACTCACACGGTAAGAATAGTGGGCTCCAGGTCCGACTCTAAACCAGTCACAAGTGGTGTCCCACAAGGCTCGGTCCTGGGACCCCTACTGTTCGGCATATACTTCTCAGAAGTACAGGGAAACACAGGGGGACTATGGCTAACCAAGTTCGCTGATACTGCAAACTGGGAGCCATAATTGACTCTCCAGCTGACACGGACCTCCTCCAAAAGGGCCTTACTGAGACGGACACTTGGTGTCAAAGTCATGGCCTCAAGCTAAATAACAAAAATGCATAGTCATCCCATTTAGGAAAAACAAAACACCCACATAGGTGGCAGCCCCCTTAATACAGAAGAGGTAATAAGAGATCTGGGGTCCCAGGTAGATAGTAATCTCTCCTTTGACAATCATATTGCCAAAGTAGTTTGGAAATCCTTCTATTTGGCACATCTAATTACTAAAGGGTTTGCATCTAGAAATAAAGAGGTTATAGTGCCCCTATACTCGTCACTCATCAGACCCATCATAGAGTACAATGTCCCATTTGGGATGTACCTCACAAAACACTTCCAACAGTTGGAAAGACCACAAAAGTACCTCACCAAGAGGATTACTGGCCTCAAACATATGTCCTATGCAGCCCGACTGAAAAAACTCCGGCTGTACTCAGTGGCATATCGCTTACTCAGAGGTGATCTCTGCCTGACTTACAAAGCCATGTCCAACTCAGAATTGATGGACATGCTCCACCTAAAGAAATCCAAGTCACTGCGAGCCATGTGCTCTAGTGAGCTAAACCTCGCCACAACAATAAATAGAACATGCTGAAGGGATAGATTCCTGATACAGAGACTCCCCATGCCTTGGAACAAAATTCCAAACTACATTAGGCAGAGCCCCTCACTAACGCTCTTCAAGAGAAAGCTTGACAAGTGGATGGGTAACAGAAAATACAACCCTGGGATCACTTCATTGGCTCTGCTTGACAGAGGGTCAGTTACTCAATGGGATGGTGAAAGCCAACACAATCTGGCTAGGTTTATAGCCCCTTGGGCAGATAGCCTAGTACCTACTTATGAACCTAAAACCAATTCTTAAGAAAATATTCGAACACAAACGGCAACATCAGAACTGTTAAAACAAGACAGCCAACTCACTGTCCCAGCTAGGTTTAAAAAGTAGCATGCAGGCTTACTCGAATAAGGCAAAAATGGAGTCTATCCCAAGATATATTTATTGAAGACAATCCACAGTGTAGGAAACTAAAATCCACATGAACAACTGTTAAGCGCTTTCATCCGCTTATCGCAGACTTCTTCAGAACAGCTGATTGACTCGTAATACAATCCTTTTAAAATCTTTTTGGCGCCATTCTAGAGGCAAAAATTTAAAGTGCCGGTGCTTAATATAATTTGTACATATTTTAAAAATATAATTGTAAAAACAACCAATACATCAATATATCCTAGGACTTACTAAAACCTTAAATGATAAATAATATAAATACTACTTCAAAAAATACTAAATAATAAAATTGCAACACCAAACTTCATACCCCATTGATGTAACTAACAAACACATACATAATTCTATGATAACATATTGCACCTGATGGTAAAACTGATCACGCCAACATTAGAAAGGGTTTGATAGAAATAAAATTATTTATACCCGGTTCCTTTGTGGCATCGGTCAACACCTGCCAGATGCTTTCTTTCTTGCTTAGTATTGCTTTAAAATTGCCCCCTCTGTTTGATGTGAAAACTTGATCTATTATGGCAAAACTGAAACTATGATGTTCACCTTTCTTCTCTATATGTCTATATAATGCGTTCTTGGTGTCATGTACCCTAATTCTGTAAACATGATCATAAATTATTTTCTTAAACAGTCTCTCTGTTTTGCCAATATAGTAAACAGGGCATGATGAACAACTAGCTAAATAAATAATATTCTTACTATTACAATTCCCCCTTCTAAATTTAATGTAGGTCCTATTTAAGTTCTGTAGTTTTATTCCATCACTCTCATTAATCAAATGACATTGATTACATGACCCACATTTAGTGGTAGCCTTGTTACTATTGTATCTGTCTCTTTCTGTACTCCCTAATTGTAATAACTTCTTAATGTTCAAACCCATCTTAAACACAAAACTGGGTTTTTCACCTAATATCTGTTTGATATCATCGGCTACTGTTAAGTTCTTCCAATATTTTAATACTATATTCGTAATTTCATTCACATACGGGGAATAAGTTAATTAACATAGTCCAATTTTCCTTTTTTCATACTACTAATTTCTTGTCCTATTCCTAATATAGGACTACATTTATTACCCCATTCCTTAATAACAAACTGTGAAACATCCTTCAACAAGCCATCCGGGTAGCCTCTATTACTAATCATAGATGCTATAAATTCTATTTCCCTTGTCATAATTTCATAATTTGATGACATCCTGGCTGCTCTAATGCATTGACCCTTAAAGATGTTTTTTAGCATATGTCTTGAGTGGTGACTAGTAAATTCCATATATCCAGTCGAAAATGTTTTCTTCCTATATATCTCCGATTGGAATTCAAGCTCCGTATGTTTTATATAAGTATCTAAATAAGAGATCCCTTCATAACTAACACTGTATGTGAATTTAAGAAAACTACTAGTATTGTTCAAATAATCTATACATTCATCTATCATTTCAACTGGTCCTTTCCATAGTACGTCCTAGGATATATTGATGTATTGGTTGTTTTTACAATTATATTTTTAAAATATGTACAAATTATATTAAGCACTGGCACTTTAAATGTTTGCCTCTGGAATGGCGCCAAAAAGATTTTAAATGGATTATATTGTGAGTCAATCAGCTGTTCTGAAGAAGTTTGCGATAAGCGGATGAAAGCGCTTAACAGCTGTTCATGTGGATTTTAGTTTCCTACACTGTGGATACTGTGGATTGTCTTCAATAAATATATCTTGGGATAACACCATTTTTGCCTTATTCGAGTAAACCTGCATGCTACTTTTTAAACCTAGCTGGGACGGTGAGTTGGCCGTCTTGTTTTAACAATTCTTAAGAAAAGAAGTATACATCAATAACTGATTTCTATATTTTATTGGTTAATTGAAGCACATGTTTTAGTATTTTATGGGTTCTATCATTTTGCTCTGTGGATCTGATGAAGCACAACTCGTGTGAAAGCACTTATCCTGTGTACTCTGTGTATTAAAGTTTTATACTTTACAGCCTTGGTGGATGCCTCGTTTGCTTGCAGCATTTGTCTGTCTAGGTCCTAACTTCCAATGGGAGGGAGTTCCACATTTTTGCAATGATACAGGAATATAGGGAGTCTCCTGAATTAGATTTGCTTTTGGATACCTCTACCAGACCCTTATTGGTGGATCCTAGCTGACGACTGTTAGTGTAGTGATTGATTAGGCCATAACAGGCTGGGGTTTTGTCAGGGTAGTAGAGAAGCTGATGAACTAGGGTGAGTTGGCTAAAATAGGTTAGGTAATTCCATCCAGGAGAGTTTGTGAAGGGCTAGGCAATGGTGAGGGGCTAGGCAATGGTGGGATCTATAGGAAGAGTCAGTAGCAAATTTAGCTATCTTGTTGTAACAAGTGGATAGCTTACTCAGGTTAGATTTATTTAGGTTAACTAAAATGGGAGAGGCATATAATGTGGACAGTAAGTGGGTTCTTGCTATGGTAGTTTTACTACTGGAGGACAGGTAGGTCTTACATCTGGTTTGAGCAACGTTTATTAAATTTCATATTTTGGTCAAGGATAACACCTAACAGTTTGGTATATGCAACTGGTGTAATACGGGTGTTGTCAGAGGCGATACCTGTGAGAGGGATAGTGAGACCAATAGCTTTGGAGGAATGAAAGAGCATGAGTTGTGTTTTTTGGGGTTGACTATTAATTGGGAGTCTGCTAGCCAATATTCAACTGCTGTGAAGGATTCTTGGGTTATCTTCTGTTGAAGTTGGCCAGAGGGGGCACAGTAGATTAGGGTACAGTCATCGGCATATTGTATTAATCTAGCATGAAGAGTAGCTTTATGGAGGTTGTTTGTGAATATTGTGAAGAGCAAGGGGCAGAGTAGAGAAACTTGTGGCATCCCCTCGAATGAAGGGAGAAGAGAGGACAGATAGCCCTGCCACTTGATGGCCTGCTGTCAGTTAGAAAGTCTTTAAACCATAGGAGTGCAGTTATTTAGTTTATGTTCTGAGAAAACAGTCAAGAGTTTACTATGGGAGACTATCAAATGCTTTTGAGAGGTCTAAAAAGACAGTTGATACTAGATTGCCTAAATTTCGCTGTTCATTAAGATCACTGGTGAAACTAATAAGGGCAGTGGTGGTACTATGGCTGGGTCGAAAACCATGTTGAGTTTTGGCTAGGAGATTGTTAGTGATGAAGTATTTTATTAACTGAGAGTATATGCATTTCTCAAGAATTTTTGAGAGAAGGGGGATAGTATGGCTATTGGCCGGTAGTTGGATAACTCAGCTGAGTTTCCTCCTTTATGTAGGGGTATAATGTGTGAAATTTTCCAGAGGGTTGAAACTTTTTGCTCGGAGATTGACTTATTTATGATTATAGAGACAGGGTAGGATATAGCCTTGGCTGTGATTCTGACATATTCTGATGGGAGTTTATCAGCAGCCAGGGTAGTGGGCTTTAATTTGGACAGGTATTTCAGGATTGTACTGGTCTGAACTAGCTGGAGAGAGAAGCTGCTTTGGTCAGATGGGGAATTTAGTAAGTTTGGGAGGGTAGTGGGTGGAGAATTATAGTTTTAAAATGGAGTTGTACTCATTGAACTGTGTTGCAGTGTCACCTATATGCCTGGGGCTGGGGTGCTAGTTTTACCTGGTTGGATAATTATTTATGGCAGCCCAAAATTTTTGAGGATTAGCTTTGTGTTTATTCTGTAAAATGGAATAACAGCTTTTTTATCTGATCTTATCTGTTTTTTTTTACTCTATTTCTTAATTCAAGAAACTGTTGCCCGTTAGTATCAGTTTTGTTCTTGCGCCACATGTTCCACACTTTATCCCTTTATTTTAGTAGAATCCGGGAACTTTTGGTGAGCCAGGGGACATGGTTGGACTTTGTTCAAATCATTCTAAAGGGAGCAAGTCGGACAAGTATTTTCACGAATGTGGAATTAAAATAGTCTACTGCCTTGTCTGTATAGGGGGATCCAGTTGCAATGATTTAGTGCTGCTATTAGTTCTTCTACTCTAACTTTTTTTGTATACCGTATTTTTTTGAAGGGACTAGTTTTAGTTTGTTTAAATTGTTGCCTTAGTAAGAAGGAGGTGAAGTGATCACTTAGGGTGTTCAGGTAATGTGCCAAAGACTTGTGTCATGGTTGGATAATTAGTAAGGATTCACTTGAAAATGGATTCTCTTTTCATAGCTTTGTCAATTCTAGTTGGGGTTTGGATGATCTGTGTGAAACCATGTAGGTTTATATGAGTAGTGGGGAGGGGTGAGCTAATTAGAGACCAGTCCATATTAAAATCACCTAGTATGAGTGTTTCATGGGAGATGGTTTCTGATGCCCAGTGGACTCTAGTCTGTTAATGTTGACCCCAGGAAGGATTTAAGAGCCCAATATGTTTAGCTGTTTATGTAGGTCGATTTTTACTTTAGCAAACAGCATTTCAGCATTACAGAATGCTGGGGTGTTTATTTTAATGAATTCAACTATGAGGTTATTTTTGAACAGCAGGGAACACCGCCTCCTCTTTTAGTTATATGGACTTTTCTAATTAGGTTATACCCAGGTGGGAGTAGGTCATTGTCTATGTGGCTTAATGAGAAGTTATGTACCTACCATAACGTTCCAAGTTAGTTGTCTTCTCTCGCCTTCTTTCTTGCTCGATGGGTTCGGAGCCGATCCTCGGCTCCGACTCGGCACTTGCTAAGCTCGAGAGTCACTTTTACCAGCTCGAGGCAGCCCCATATCCCATGATGCAAGGCGGTAAGTACCCAGATCTCGTTTGATGACAAAAGGGCAATAGCACCAAGCATAAACACTTCCCAAAGGAAGAAAGAAAAGCCTGCAGGATGGAAGAAGGACCAGCTCTGAATGGTCTTCAGCATAATAATTCCTTGTAGAAAAAGGTCTGTCCAGGCCTGGGGGAAGGAGGGAGGGTCGCAAGAAAGAAGGCGAGAGAAGACAACTAACATGGAACGTTATGGTAGGTACATAATTTCTCAATGTTAAGTTGTCAATCTTGCCTTCATTCTTGCTTGATGGGACCGCGTCCCTAGCACCTCTATCCTGGGTGGCTCAATGGAACAGACTCTTGAGGACTGTAGAGCCAAAACTGGCTCTGTCCCTGGAGGCCAAGTCCAATTTGTAATGGGAAACAAAAGTATGAGGAGTGGCCCAAGTGGCCGCTGCACAAATAGTGTCTAAAGGAAGTCTAGCTTGAAAGGCTGTAGAAGTAGCTAAGCTTCTAGTTGAATGTGCTTTAGGTTTTGAGCACAGCTGTTTTCCCCTGAGCCGATAAATTTCAGAGATGACAGAAGAAAGCCATCTAGATAAGGTCACTTTTGAGACAGGAAGGCCTTTCTTGTTATCAGCATAGGAAACAAAGAGTTGATCGGATTTCCTAAATTGTTTAGTTCTGTCCAAATAATACCTGAGTTGGCGGTGGACATCAAGATAATGTAGTTTTTTGTTCCGATCTGTTTGAATAGTTTGGAAAAAATACAGGGAGATCAATGGATTGATTCAAATTAGTCTTTGAGGCGACCTTAGGCGACCTTTGTGAAAGACCAAATAGGGGGGTCGAACCAATAGAGCATGAAGTTCAGACACCCTCCTGGCAGATGTAATAGCCACTAGGAATAAGGTTTTCCATGAAAGAAATTTCAGGGAGCAAGAAACAGCTGGCTCGAAGGGGGGAAGAATCAAGGATGTCAGCACTAAATTTAGATCCCATTGAGGAGGAGGATTCCTGACTGGAGGCTTCAGAAGGAAAATTCCTTTCAAGAAGGCTCTACAAAGCCTGTGGGACATAATATTGCGATCTGCGAACCCGACATGAAAGTTCGAGATAGCAGCCAATTGAACTCCAACTGTGGAAGAAGAGGAGCCTGCATGAAAAATCTCCGCTAAGAAATCCAAAACTGCCTGAACTGGGGCAGTGAAGGGATCAATATTCTTGGCTTTAGCCCAATAAGAGAAACGTTTCCATTTGCTTGTATAAATCCTCCTGGTAGAGGATTTTAAAGAAGCTACTAGAATGTCTCTAACGGGGTTAGAGATCAAAGGAAGCCTGGCTAAGGAAGGAAGTGGAGCAACCATGCTGTGAGGTTGAGAGAAGGGATAGACCGGTGCAGCTGACCGGATTGGTGAATCAGAAGATCTGGCACTGGGTCCAGATGCCACGGCTGCACCAAAAGGTGATGATGGAGGAACGGAAACCAAATTTGTCGAGGCCAATAAGGAGCAATGAGAATCATTTTGGCTCTCAAAGCGGTTGCTTTCTGGATAACTTGAGGGATCAGGGGAAAAGGAGGAAAGGCATAAAGAAGTCCCTGGGGCCAATCCTGGGTCAGAGCATCTCTGGGGGGATGGCCTGGCAGAGGGAAGAGAGAGAAGAAGTCTGGGCATTTGCTGTTTTGGGGAGTAGCAAAAAGATCGCAACATGGGCGACCCCATTCCAGAAAAATCTCTTCCACTACAGATTGCTTGAGAGACCACTCGTGAGGCATGAGAATAGCTCTGCTCAATCTGTCCGCTAAAATGTTGGTTTTCCCAGGGATGTGCGTTGCTACCAGAAACCGATGAGAGGAGATCGCCCATTGCCAAAGTCTGAGCGCTTCTCGACACAAGGGGTAGGACTTGGTTCCGCCCTGTTTGTTGATATACCAAACTACAGACATGTTGTCTATGTGGACTGCAATTGTCCCTACGGGAAGAAAGTCGTTGAGGGCTTGCAACGTTAAAAGCACTGCTCTCATCTCTAGGACATTTATGTGCAGGTGGTACTCGAACGGTTGCCACGTCCCATGAACCATCCTGCCCTGATAATGACCCCCCCACCCGATCAGGGAGGCATCCTGGTGACAGTGGCTACCGGGGATGGGGGTACAAAGTGTCTGCCTTGGTGAATCTGGGGAGAAGTGATCCACCAAGCAAGATGATTTTTGCAAATCTGTGTCACCAGAATTTTGTGACGCATTGGAAGTTGTTGGTAAGACCACTGAGTGAACAACATCCACTGAAAAAGGCGCATGTAGAAGCGAGCCAGGGGAAGAAGAGTAATGGCCGCAGCCATGAGGCCTAATACCTTTAGAACCATTCTGGCCTGTACTTTCTTGTTGGCTAGAATGATCCTGACATGACTTTGAATGTCTGAAACTCTTTGATCTGTAAGGGTAGCTGACATCCGAACAGTGTTTAAGTTTGCCTATGAAAGTAATAGACTGGCAGGGCGATAAGGATGACTTTCGAAGTTGATCGAGATGCCCAAATGAGAACAAAGATTTATTGTGTAATCCCTGGCTTGAACAAGCTGATGCCTGGTGGTGGCTGAAAGGAGCCAGTCGTCGAGATACGGAAACACCTGGAATCCTTGACGTCTCAGGTGAGCCGTGACCACTGCCATGCATTTGGTGAACACTCTGGGGGCTGTAGTGAGACCAAAGGGCAGGGCTCTGAACTGGAAATGACTGGACCCCAGCCGAAAGCGGAGAAATCTCCTGGAGTGTCTGTGAATTTTTATGTGATAGCACGCATCCTGAAGATCTATTGAGCACATCCAGTTGTCCTTCTGTAAGAAGGGCAGAATTGACTGAAGAGTGACCATTCGAATCTTGTCTTCCTCACAGACTTGTTGAGTCTGCTGAGATCCAATATTGGTCTCCAGTCTCCCGTCTTTTGGGGACCAAAAGAACCTTGAGTAGATTCCGGGCTCTGAATGGTCTGTTGTAACTGGCTGAATGGCTCTTTTTTGCAGTAGTTTTAAGACTTCTAACTATGCAATATTCCTTAGACCGGGTGGTACATCTGGAAGGGAATTTGAGGGATAGAAAGGACTTTCCTCGAAAGGAATTTTGTAACCCTCGGATATGATCGACTGTACCCATCTGTCTTGAGTGAGGGAACGCCAGGCTTCTGGGTACAGCGATAGTCTTCCCCCGACTGCCTCCAAGGAGGGACAGCCGGGCAACATCTCAGGGATGCTGAAAGGGCTTGTCAGAGAGAGACTCTCTGTTTCCCTGGTTTTGTGGACCCCCTCTGCCTCTAGAGCGGCGTCTGTTGTTGTTACCCCCTCTGCCTCTAGGGGTAAACTGACCACGTGAATCCGGCGATACTCCTTGGGATTTGCGAAACCACATTTTGCCACCCTTCTGTCCTTTGGGGTAAGGTCTAGAAGGGGTGGAAAAACGGACTCCTACGGCAGAAAGAGTTTTGCCGTCCTGCTCACACCTGGTCAACATTTCCTTCACTTGAGGGCCAAACAAAGCTGACCCATCAAAGGGAGAGTTTGTGAAGGACGCCTTAAAGGGATCTGCAAAATTACATAGCCGCATCCAGGCTTGGCGTCTAAGAGCCACACCTGTACCTGCGGCCCTACTCGCTCCATCAGCAGCATATGATATCAGCCGCATGGAGGAGTTTGCAATGGAGTTAAGGGTTCCTAGCTGCAAAGCAATTTTTTCCTGAGCCCCTGCAGCTGTAGGATCCTGCACAACTTCACCTAGCTCCTTAAGGATATCCCTTTGTAGTCTGGTGAAGTGACATAGGTAGTTCAGCGAACGCATAGCAAAGGTCGCTGAAGAAAACATCCGCTTACCATATCTATCCATGGTCCTAGAGTCCTTATTAGGAGGATGGACAGGTACGGAAGGATCTGCAAGTTCCTTCTTGGTGGCAGCCGCCACCACCATGGCATCAGCGGGGACACCTTTTGTGAGGAATAGCTTGTCCGACGGGGCAGTAATAAATTTAGAAGGCCTCCTAGGGACTGGCTCTACAGAGTCAGGAGCAGCCCACGCCTTTCGAGCAATAACCTGCATAAGGGGGTCGAAAGGCGGAGACACCCAGGAGGTGGAGGGCCGAGATCCAAACGCCTCCAGGTATACTGACTCATCCTCAGAGGGATTATTGTGGACCAGTTTCCCCTCTGTCTAAGGAGTTCTAGGATGTCTGAGAAGGAGACATCCTCAGAGGGGGATCTTGGGGATCCCTCTGACTCATCTAAGTCAGTATCTGAAGTGACAGACTCGGGGGAGTCTACGTGTTTCCTCTTACAGGTCCTCTTCCACGGAGGATCTCCCGACAAATCAGGAGAATCCTCGGAAGAGGGGGATATTCCCAGTGGGGAAACCTGAGGCGGAGGATCTCTGGGTCCTGGAGCAAGAGAAGTGGCAGAGATGTCAACAGGCATTATAGAGGGAGGAGCTAAGGGAACAGACTGCTGGCTGAGACCAGTGGCCAGCACACTCTTCATCACCTCGAAGGCTCCCCTCCCAGGGAATTCCGAAAGAACCCGCTCCGAAGAACTAGGAACTCCAGGACCCACCGAAAAGGAAGGCTCTGAGGCAGATGTCGGAGCCGAGCTCACCAAGGCCGAGGCTCCAAGGGGAAGAGCGGGCTCGGACAAGGGTCCGATGCCACTCACCCCCTCGGAGGAGACCAGGGAAGCCCGGCCACCGAATCCCTCTAAGGAAGGTCTCGAAGAGGAGATAAGAGTAGAGGCTGAAGGAGCAGAAGGGGGTATCTGTCCCTCAGCCGTAGCAGAAACCATTCCCGAAGACTCCAACTCCAAACTCTGGGGTAGAGTCGAAGGAGGAACTGCAATGGGGTGTGGACTAATAGTCGTCTGCTGAGACGGACTATGTAGCATTTGGGCCAGTGCCTGTGACTTTAGTAATCTACTGACCACTCTCTCCAAATCATGGTCAGAAAGCCTGGATGACCTTGAAGATCGGCTCCGATGGCTCCGTTCCGAGAAGAGAGGCGAAGCCGAAGGTATCGGCTCCAAGGAAGGGGACCTAGACCTCTTCCTCGAAGGAACCATCGGAGCCGATGAAACCACAGGAACTGTCGGAGCTGACAACTTATCGGCACCGACAGGTAGCTTCGATGCATCGGCTCCAGCCGTAGCCGATACGGCCATAAAAGTAAGGGTGTCGGAGCCGGTCGGAGCCGACACCGATGCCTGGGCCACATGGTGGTCGGAACCGATCGGAGCCGACACCGAAGTGGTCGAACCAGAATCGGCACCGATAGCCATCGGTGCCGAAGGTTTAGGTAACCCAGAATCGGCTCCAGCCAGTGCCGATCTCGACTCTGAATGAGTCGGAGCCGAGGCCACAGGCTTGGACATAGAAGCCTGGGCCTTGGAAGACTTAGAAGTCTTAGATGGGGCCGACTTAGCCGGAGAGCCCTCCGGCTTAAGAAGGCCCCTCAAAATCAATTTATTTCTTCTTTCCTGCAGGACTCTCTGGCTAAAAGAATGACATATAGCACAGGAGTCCTGCAGGTGAAGAGGCCCCAGACAGTAAAGGCAAGAAGTGTGACCGTCTGTCAGAGACATCTTCTGACAGCACGAGTCACACTTCTTAAAGCCTGAGACCCTTTCCTTAGACATGGTGAATAAAACACACACACAACACCAGTCCAAGAAATTAAATTAAATATATCAAAAGGTATCAATAACAGACACACACACACACACCCTAACAAGGGGGGGGGATGGGATGTGAGAAAGTCTGACTGAAAGTTATAAGGAGACAGGGAAAATTTTTGTCAGAAAGGGACTAAAACTATGTTAAAACTAATAATTTTAAGGTTTTTTGAAGAAAGGGGCTAAAATAGTAATGTAAAAATTCACTTACCAGGAGCTGGTAAAAGGAGGACCTCATCAGCGAAGCGGCAAACGAGATCTGGGTACTTACCGCCTTGCATCATGGGATATGGGGCTGCCTCGAGCTGGTAAAAGTGACCCTCGAGCTTAGCAAGTGCCGAGTCGGAGCCGAGGATCGGCTCCGAACCCATCAAGCAAGAATGAAGGCGAGATTGACAACTTAACATGCCATGTTTCAGTGAGGTACACAATATCTGGGGAATTAAAGAATATGGCTGCATGCAGTTCATCAATTTTGTTTAGGATACTTCTAATACTGATGTTGAAAATTAAGAGGTCAGCTGCTTGTCTATGGGAAGTTAGGTTATAAGTGGTCTGATTTAGATTGTGTAGGGATATTCAAGGGACCAGGATTAGGATGTATTTCTCCACTGAGTATCAGTAAAACAGCGTTCACAATAAATTGTAGGTATTTGGAGAAAGATAAGTTAAACTGTAAAGTAATGTGCCTTTTAGTGCAGTTATGTGAAATTCTAAAAGGGGTTAGTTCCAAACTGGAGTGATTGTAGATTGCTGAAGAGATATGGAACAATTTTTGGGTGGGCACAATGGAGTGGACATGGGTAGGTGTTTTACAATGTAGGTAAGGGTAGGTAAGGGTAGTGGCCATTTTGGTATGAGGTGAGGTGTGATAATAATTAGAGAGTTAATATATATAAGGCATGTATGTAGTGCATTTTGGAGTTGTAGCTGCTTGGTTGCATGAGAGAAAGTAGGAAAGAGAACAATAGATTAGGTTTGGCTGTAGGGTGTGGTGTAGGTCTGAGCTAGGATTTGTAGCTGTAGAGGTATTAGAGGATGTGTAATTGATCTTACTATTGAGTGAATTAAAGGGTATGGATGCGGTCTTTGGTTTATGTTCTGATTGCTTGGTTTTGGAAGAGGGGTTAGTTGTGGTTAGCTACAAGTTAAATGAAAATGGGGGTGGGTGAGCATGGGGGTAGGGTAGGGGAGCAGAGTGAGCCCAAGCATAGCAAGGGCGAATAGAGCAGGTAGAGGCAGATAGGCAGCAAAGCAATGATCACAGAAATTATCAGTAAAAATAGAGCACCAGTCTTGCGTATCTACACTGCGAGTGGACTAATAGTAATTTAATATAGCAAAAGAGAACAGTCACTGGTTTCCTAGTTATTACCTTTACAGAGAGAAGTTTTATTGAGACAGGTTTTAAGAAGATCGTTTATGAGTGGTTTCCAAGGCAGGTAGTTGAGTGGAGACAACTGTAAGGTGCACAGGGGAGGACAAGGGCAGGAGAGGAGCAGAACCAATCCAGGAATATGTGCACCAATGTAAAAGTACAACTCACAACAGAAAAGCATACTATATACTTGTTATTTGGAGGGACATACACTGTATCCTTAAAAATGCCTGGTTGCCGTAATAACTGTCCTGGGATCTGAGCAGGAGATACCTCTGCAGGGGTCATGGTGTTTGCCTTTCAAAGTAAAAGGAGTGCACATTGCCTGCAGAATCACTGTATACACCTCTAAAAGGTTAGCTTGTTCTCATCTACTTGTTCAGGAGCTTGACCATGGAATGCTTGTTTATTTAATAATCTAATAACTGAGCTGGTCTGCTGATTCTTTTTGGTCATGACCTGGGTACAACTTTGGATGGCTTGGATTGAAGCAGAAACACTCTAGACATCTGGAAAAAGATTCCAAATGCAGTGCAGCTCTGGTTAATTGTGTTCTAGAACAACGTGCCTCTAAGCATCTTGTCCTAGTTGCTTCCTCTTGTATGATACCACTGGTGACATCTGCAAACTTTCTTCTTCCTTCACCAGCTGTTTCTGGGTGAACAGATCCTTGGCCTGAATATATTCCAAGCTTGCAGGGCCATCTTCACCCATCTTCATAATCATTTCTATCCCGTGACTGCAATCTAACTCCAGCTAGTTTGCTTTCAGTACACCCAGTTTCACCTGCTTCGAGTACTTTTCCTTAAGGGGTACACAGTCAAATCTTCTTATGCAGAATATAAAGTGTCTATTTCTGTCATGTACTTCTATATACCTGGAAAATTGTACACTTCAGTCCATTCCTCTTCTTGCAATGGAAATCCAGGGTAGAGCACCGATGTAATATGACCAACTGCAGGATCAAAATGGGTTAACACTGATTCTCAAAGAAACTTTCTTGTGCATGCAACAGCTGTGGCTCTTCTCTCTGAATCCAGGTGCAGAGTTTGACAGTAGTCTCATGAAGTTTAGTGTAAATGTTCATGACTGGCTTGGAGGACAATTCAGCATAGCAAATGATTGCAGATCCTTGTATATGTTGTGGAAAAAGTCTCCTGGACCTTTACCAGAACATGAAGAGGTAAACAGAAGTAACAAGTCCCAGTGACATTCAATTAAACCACAAAAGGCACAAATGTTCAACGTTTAAAATTATAGTTGCCATAAAATGGCAATGTGTACGTGAAAAACAGAATACTACCATTTGCTGTAACACTTATAATACATTTTACATTTTTACTGAAAACTATTTTAATTTGGAAATATCAATAAATGATTTACTTCTGCACAATTATTTAATACATTCCATATAAATAAATATTATGCAATATAAACTATAAATTAACTTTACTAACTCTATATACGTCTCATAAATAATTCTCTAATAACAAATCTAACTTTACCAAATATTTATTACCTGTAGTATAGAACTTTATCTTATTTTAATTACTTTCATTTCTCTTTGACACACCTACCTCTAAATTTAAAAACTCCTGAAACGATGGTGTTATAACTTTCTTCCAGTACTCTGTTATCACTGTTCTTGCAGTCACTAATATGCACATACAAGGTGATACTGAGATTTTTTGGATATACCCAGGTACTGTAGCACTAAAACAAATCAACGCTTTATATATTGTGCAATTACTACACCACAATGCTCTTGTGAACAACTGAAGGTTTGACCAGAATTCAATTACTTTTCCCCTGTAGTAAAGTGTGCTGTCAATTAGATTTTAAAATTTTTCTACATCTCTAGCATTTTATTTCTTATAGTTTATGCATTTTAGCTATTGTACACAGAATTATAAATGCCCTATGAAAGTACTTCCAAGTTAATACTCTCCAACACAAAGCAGTATGCAATCTAGCTAATTTTAACATTAATTCTTATTATGCTTTTCATTAATGTTAGGAAAATCAGACTATATTAAATGTTTCCAATATTTTTCATTAAATTTAGATATTTTGATATGATTAATTCCTAGCCAGATAAGGATGATTTTGAATGTGTTTTCCCAGCTAAGACTAATACAACAGTAATGGATGGTTGTATTTTTCTTTATCCATTTTTTCTTATATTTTAACTAAAATAAATTGCATAAGCTTTGTATTAAAATTATTTTAACAGAATCAAAGGTATAACTTAGTCTATCTAATGCTAAAATTACATTTCTAAACCAATATGTAAAATTATTAATTTTAAACATATAATTACATTTAAGTTTGAAACATATATACATTTTGGTTTAAAAGCTATGGGAAAATAAATAAAAGTCAATTTTTATTTAAAAATATCTTTAAATAAAGTGTCTGCATTTTTAAACAATTTGAGTTTGTTATTTCATATAACTATCAAAATGAATCGGTACTTAAGTATTATCGCAACCAGATTCTGAGCAGGACAAGACAGAATTCAAATCTATGCAAGTGTATGTTAGGTATTTCAAGAGGTTTGTGAACCTTCTCCGACAACACAGTGACTTCTTGAACAGTTTTCTACTACTGATCTTCAGCCGTATGACAACCACAACCAGGAAGACAAACTGTCATAATTAGGCGAACTGGCAAATTGTCAGAATTCCACAATCCGACCTTAGCAAATGTTAAGCACCCCGTACAAAGTTATGGTCATGTCCCACATTGGGCAATAAAATCTGCCTGTCAAACAGCAACTGATAGTGGCAGAATAAAAAATGGTTTATAATTGCTGTCAATTCCGGTAAAGTCTCCTTAAACTGCTGTAATACATTTACAAACTTGTTACAATAACAGAAGTTGTTTTTGCATGTGTTTACTGAAGAATACGAACTCTGAAATTTTAATATCTTATTTATTGACTTCACTGTTCACTACTTTATCAGAACCCCCTCACTTTATACTGCCCTTCTGACACTATCTGTTAACTATTTATGCCTTTGAAAGATGACAAAACCTCTGAAATTTTCCAGTAAGTACTACATGGAGCAAATAAAACCCCACGCAGTACAGACAATTATGATTGTCTCATCGATCTAAACCCAAAATTATGTGTTAGTGACATGGATGCTAACATTGCCCTCTCCAACTTTCTGGCCATCCATGTGTCAGACAGAAAATAAGGTGAGTATGATTGCTGAACTAATCACTTTCAAATTAGCTGCTTGTCTTGCTCAGAATCTAGTGCCAGTAGTACCAAATAATCTTTTATCCTCACGTGCACACCTCAATTTATCATGACACAGTGAAACTGTGTAAGGAACATATGATAACTGCTTCCATGTTCAACAATTTCAGATTAGGAGACTGTATATTTTTAAATCAACTAACATTTATCAAAAAATACTCCTACTTTTCAAATGAAGCAAAGCATGTTATTAATGTTAAATGTTCTATGGTTATGGCTTATAAAAATCAACATAGTATGACCAGTTACAATACCTTTTTTTGCACCCATTGTTTCTTATTGGTCCATTATTTAGCCACATATTTGGAGCCGATTCCTTCTGAAGAAGTATTTATATGTAGGTGAGCTATCAAAAGGTGCAACAGAAAATGTATTTACACAACAAAGTGGATCTCTTCAAGTCATAATTCACCATCTAGGGAATCAAGGGGTCATTAATTTATTACCAGTTATTCACATGGGAGTTGAGAAAGATTTCCAACTGCGGAGTCATTGTAGGAGTCACTGTGAGAAGGAATTCTGGTTGTGGGGTAGGAGTAAGTGTGAGACAGTTCTGGTTGCTGGGTCATTCTAGAATACAGTGTGAGAAGAGTTTTGGCTGTGGGGTCAGTCTAGCAGTTACTAACAAAAGGAGTTCTAATGGATATTCTGTGGACTTTAATCATGATTCTTTGAATAGTAGTAACTAAAGTATAAATTGAGGGGTATATGTGCTAAGTATGAACTGCAGTGTTTTGGAGAATTACTCTTTTTCAGTGTTAAATATTGGAGGTAGTATATACAGTTAGTATGGTTTGCGGGATGAAGGCGAAACTCCCCTGCAGCAAAAAAGACTTAAAATTTTAACAGTGAATTCTACCTGTCATTGTTTTGTGGTTTACCTTTTGATGCGGAGAGTTGTAAAATTAAGTCTTGTATTATGATAGCTGTGGAGTAATTACTTTAAAATGTAGTATAGAAAATTATTAATTTTCATGGCCAAAATAAGTGTCTTGAATTATCATTGACAACATAAAAACATAAACATCATGAAAAGACTGTCGGATTTGAACAGACAACTTAAAACTTTAACTAATGAAAAAAGAAAACTTTGCAATTAAAGAAGCAAATAATTGTTATAATAGATACATTGAGTTGGTCAACAGAGAAATTAGGTGCTGTACTGTTACACAGTGAAATAGGCAAGAGATCAGCTAAGCGAGAAATATTAAGATAACAGGTACGTATTATTTAAATGAAGTAAGAAAGGCAATAGCTAGAGACTCTTCTACTGCTGTGGTGTTACAGGATAATTTTGGAACTGTGACCGATGCAGAGGTTTTCTCGTAAACTACAAACTGTTACATCTAAGGGTAGTTGTCAAACCATTCATGGATTTGACCTACATGCTACGTATGGTTTTAAAATATCTACAGAAGACCTCATGAGAAAAGTAAAGTTGTACAGTTCTTTCATTCTACCCAAGTGATAGAACTAGTAATAAGGAATGAAATAAAGTTATGAGAGGCAGCATTTCACATCTTCAATTTTTTTTTTATTTACATAGAGGCAAACATTCTTCATGAATGGAGAAAAGCTGTAGTTATCTAGTACGTAATGGGAAATCAGACTAGACCCAGATAACTTTAGACAAATTTGATGCATTACATGGCAATGGCACAGAGATTACAATGCATGAACCCCATTATGTTCTGTTGACAAATCTAGGGAAATACGAAACATCTGAGCAGCTACTTGCCATAAACATTCACTGAAACCTGCAACTTGCCTTTTCTAAAGTGTGTACTGGCTATACCTCACAAGACACAACAAGCAGGCATGGTACAACACTACAGCTTGATTACAAAAGGGCTTTCATCACCTTCAGTTACATTGCCTCAACTCTAAAACTAACACCTGTCAGTCACCTTAAAAATCTGCAGCACTAACTGGCTTTAAAACCGAATCCTGGTAGTAGGACTTAAACAAGGTCTCAGTCAGGCCAGGTGTGTAACATCTGTCTTTCATTAATGATCTGCACTGGGCCATTGTTTACATAATCATTATGCACTTGACCTCACACTCCGTAACAGTATCCTCTACAGGTAGTATGTAGATGACCTCAAACTCAGTACAGACAATACATCGGTAGAATAAAGAATTTGCAGTAAGCTTGAGGATAAACTTGGTGAAGTTAAATTACATATTAATAAACTTTAAATGGTTACACACAGAACCTTTGGTCCAAAAAGATTTTCCACAATATACTACCTTGCAAGCTCTCTCCCAAAAAATGCATTCATGCAGACTTTGGTAAAACAACAAAGAATGACTTTGTTTAGAACAACCAAACTGGTGAGATATAATAAGTCAAGAAGAACTGTGGGCACATCTCTTAGACATATTAGATCTAGAGATAAAAGAGATTCTCTTACAGCTTTAGGACACTTTATTCAAAACTTTGAAGAAGTTTGAAGGTTAAGAAATGGGTACATTTCAAAAGAAAAAAAACAACACAACAGGAATAATAGAAAGCATTCAAAGATGTACATTGTGTTTTCTATCTGGAGTGATATTCATATAATGAAAAGCTTAGTGTTTTAAAATATATATAGTATAATGCTGTAATTAAATCAAAAGGTGCTTCAACAAAGTATTAGTTTAAGGGTGTGTACACTTATGCAACCAGCTTATTGTATGTTTTTTTATTTTTTTATTATTTTTCCCCTAACAGATTTGTTTTTTTTTTTCATTGAATTATACAGGTTATAGGTCACATTAAAGGTGGGAAAAGTTTTGAAATGATTTATTGTGGTCTCATTTTTTATATCAGACGCCTGTCATTTTAACAGGGGTGTGTACACTTTTTATATCCACAGTATGGCGCAGAGACTACCCCTTCCTGGAATAGGCTTCCCCATCCACATGAAGCAGAGTTCCTCCCTGTACTTATTCAAGTACAACTTGGATCAGTGGGATGGGGAATCATAAATTTATGGCCAGCACAAATACCAGTTTTGTTTCTACACATGCAGTGTCTGAAGAACTACTAGTGAATGATGTGTTACAGTTTTGCAGGAAACTGAATTTATTGTATTCTGAGAATATTACAAATTTGTATTTAAACCCTCTTCTTTTCCCCACCGGTGAATAAACATGTTTTGATATTTCAACACATGTTAAGGGATGTACATTTAAATTTTTCTTACAGGAATGGTTGTAATAATTTTACTGTTGAATAATGTCATGCTTTAAAGTTAATGAAGGGGAATCATGATGTGGTAATTACAAATGCTGACGGGGGGGGGGGGCAGTGATTATTTGGGATCATGATTTATATATTCAGGAAGCTGTTAACCAAGTTATGGATCCACAGTTTTATCAGAGGATGGTGTTAGATCCTACATTACAATTTACTAAAAATACATTATATCATCTTACTGTTTCTGATCCTTTATCTCAATATTTTTACGTTACCAAAAATACACAAAAATGCCCTGCAACCCCCAGGTAGACCCATAGCCTCTGGCCATGGATCACTGACTGAACCTCTTTCTGTTTTCCTCACTGAATATTTCAGACCATTATTAGTGTATGTACATTCATGCATTCAGAATACTACCCAGTTTCTTAACATTCTGAATGACACGCAACTTGAAACTGCTTGGTATAAATGCACAGTGGATATCAAGGCATTATATACAAATATTCCACATTGGTCTGGGTTGTTAGTGGTTGCATTTGATTAAATAAGGTCAGTATATATAGCCCTGGATTTAATACATTTTTGCTGCGTTTAACTGAGCATGTGTTAACCAAAAATGTCTTCTATTTTTATGGTGATTGTTTTTTGCAATTAAAAGTTACTGTTATGGGGGCATCTTTTGCCCATATTTATGCCGACCTTTTTATGGGATATATATAGAGGAACAGCTGATATATGACAATAGTCATAACATCTATATATCTGAAATTGATATATGGAGATGTTATTTAGATGATTGTTGGTTAATTTGGAAATCGGATGTGATTTATTTGAAGGAGTTTATACAATATTTGAATGACAACAAATGGGGCTTACAGTTTACAGTTAATTTTAATTTGCTTGAGATTTCATTTTTGGATGTCAAGATTTCTAAGTGTGTGGATAGTACACTTGAGACTTCTTTAGGAAGGAATTCAGTTACAGTACTTTATTAGATGTCAGCAGTTGTCATCCTTCGCATATTATTAATAGTATTCCTAAGTCTCAGTTCCTTAGGGTTAGGAGGATTTGTTTAACATATGATGAGATGCATAAACAAAGTGAGGAACTAACACAAAGGTTTTGTGTAAGAGGGCATAAACCATATGTAATACAACAGGCCCGAGACTATGCTTATTCTGCTGACAGAAACACACTGTTGACATATAATGTCCAGAAAACGCAAGATACATCGGTTCGTTTGGTTACTAGTTTTGGGAGTAACACCAAATTATTTTGTGAGTTGGTACATCAACATTGGGGGGCACTTTTGTTGGATAACAAGTTGGCACAGATGTTACCACACAGGTGCATATTTACTTATAGGAGGGGTAAAACCACAGGCAATTATTTAAATCACTTCAAAAGGAATACCCATAAGAGTGGTAGTAAACAGCTGTCTATAGAAAGTATGCCCTTGATTGGGTGTATGTCTTGTGGAAATTGTTCTGCATGTGGTTAAAACTAAAGAATTTTCATCTGCTAATAACTCCTTGTGTTTTTGACATTCAATGTTTTGTTAACTGTGTTTCAGAATGGGTCATACATTTATTTGAATGTTCCTGTAAAGAGTTTTATGTGGGACAAACTTCGAGACAATTCATGTCTCGGATATTTGAACATTTGCGTGATGTTAGAAACAAACTTATGTCCACTGCCTTGTATAAACATGTTATTTCACATTCTACAGCTAAGTTCAGGTTTACTGTTATTGATCGCATTTGTATAGGTAGTTGTAATAAAATGGGGTGGCACAGTTTGTTGAATAAAAAGGAACCTAGTTGGATAATTAAATTAGGGGCATTATTTTCTCCTGGTTTAAATGATATGTGCTAATTGTTTTATTGGAGAGGGTTTATGTATAAAAGGGTATTGTGGGAATGTGTGTTTAATGCAACAAGCACTGAAGAACATTTTGGCCGAAACTGGTATGCTGGTTTTTCATCTGTTGCAATATTCCATTTAATATACGATTTTTACACTGCAATTTGTGCTGGCCATTTTTTTTTTGTTTTTGAGTTTCTAATTATTGCTGCTATACTTGCGTGTTTCTTGAATTTTGGAATCATAAATTTACCCCTGGTCTTCCACCCATATCTCTGTTAGAAAGAGGAAGCTTGCAAATGCTTGATAACCCATACCACAGCTATATCCCCAGTAAAATGAGGTGTATCAAAACCTGTCAAATACATTTGCAAAGCATGGCTAGGCTTACAAATGTCCTTTAGTGTCAATAGCCTACTATTCACCTCTGGACTTGTAATCGGCATAAGAACTGAGGAATACTGCTGGGATTTCCTCTCTCCAATCTACAGTGTCGGGTCTTACAAATTTCATGCTCAGGACTGAAATACTCAATCATTAATAAATTCCACCTTACATTCATCTCATAGATTATTCTGATATTATACAGCATAGTGTGTTAGGAAAACCACACCAATTAAATAATGTAAAAGTCCAAGTTAATGAAGAGGTTAACTGCAGTACTATTGGTTAACCCGAAATGCTTTCCAGAAGCAGAACTGTAAAACATTAATACAAGTGCTGCTTAGTAAGGAAACGAAGCGTCTGCTGTTCTTCTTCACTAACTGGTAGTATAACAAAAAAAACATATTTTCAATTGCCCCCTTAATATGCGACACTAAGTATACAATATAGAAAATTATACACATTCCATTAACCTAACAACACATTCACTAAACTACAGGAGAACTAAAATGCAAATATTTTAAACCATACTTAATTCTTACATTTTGCAGCTATAATACACCACAAAATCATTAGTCTATTTTTGTCTTGGAATTCTAAAGAAACCATTTTGTGATGCATATGATATAAACATAACTTACAACTCTCAAATCTGCAGATACATGAAGTAACAATTGGACAGAAACCAGAGTGTATTAAGCAGCAGGAAAAAGGCAAAGTTAATTGCATAACTAAGACACTGCAAATGAAAGAAAGCAATACAGCAAGCAGCTTGCAAAATGAAATACTAAACATAAGATCTAACCTGTAAATAACCAGACATCTTTAAAAAAAAAACTACATAGAAGTAAAGGTGGGAGGAACTCAATATTTTTATTTATTTTACTTGTTTGTTAAATTGGTGGGAGGGCAGTCCAATGATCCTTTTCAACTACATCTAGGTGGTGAAGCACAAAATAATACACAAATATATAATACAAAGCCGATGAAAAATAAAGTTCAAAAGCCAAAAATGCTTACAAAGCAGAGTAAACAACTAACTTAAATTGGAAAATACATTTACAATGGCAAAAGCACTGATAACAGAAAAGAGATAAATGACATAAATCCAACAGATAGAACATTACCAAGCTAGAAAGTACACTTAAATGCTGTATACGATGTTTTGCATCTTGTGGTGGAATTTGTTCCCATTACATATGGAGAAATAGAAGTGCAACATCGTGCATGCGAAATTGCACACAACATGCTGACTAAACAAGTATTTGTACTGAACATTCATGTACTGGGTCATGACTACAGAGAAAAGATCCCAAGGTATTCGTACAAAGAAGAGAGAAAGTGTAAGGAAGTGAGATGTTGAGGAGAGAGAGAGGTATAAGAGAAGGCGGAGAAAGGATCTAGGATAATTTAGAATATGTGCAGAGATTTTTATTTACATGTCTACATAGTTTATGCCAGCTTGACGTATAAAGTCAGCCTTAGAAGGTAATATGCATTTATTGCTGTGCATAGTGCATTTTATAAGAATATCCTCTTAGAAGGGAATATGCATTTAAGAATATCCTCCTTTATTCAGATTACAGGTGCTACTGAAGCTTTATTTTAGGTAGTCGCATAGCTTTCTTCCAAAAGCTTTATGATCCCATAGTTTGTCTTATTTCTTGGAGTAGACTTTTGAAGTTGGCAGGAACAGTTTTGCTAGAACATCTTTCTCCGAGGGCCAGAGAGGGGGGGGCCTCATTAGTGTAACAGTTACTATCTTAGTCTTGTAGTGAGTACGGCAAATGTTTTACTTGCAGTTTAACTGCCAAGGGTGGGGCAGTAGTGTTTCGTGGATGATTCTGAAGATGAGGCTGGATAAGAAGATATTTATTACACACACAAACATATACCTTCAGAAAGGCATGCATGAAGAGACACAAATTTAAGCCATATAAAAACGACAAATATTTAAACCATTGTACAATAGCAAGAACACATAATGAATACAGAGAATTATGAGTAGGTCACCGATCCTATTATGAGTTCAAGACAGGAATGTCAAGAAATTCAACTAGAGAGCAAACACCGGGAGGTGCATCTTGGCATCCATATTGAGAGTTCATAATAAAGGATAATCATAATTCTTTGTAGTGTATGGAGCTTTTATCTGTCTTTCTAAAGTGTAAAGGACTTAGCACTGTCAGAAACACAGTGTGAGAGATTTTGTTATGTTAGTAAAAGCCAGGGGCACATTATCAGCACAGACAACAGGCAGAAGCAGATATGCTTTTTATTCTGTCACTGCTGTTTGCTGGTCACTACTGGCAGGTTTAACTGCCTACTGCAATACTCATTCTTAACAAGTGAAGCAAGAGGTGCTTCCCATTTGTTAAGATCAGGTCTTGTGCTACAGAAACGCTTAACTTACTTGCTTTTTTTCAGAGTGTAATCATCATACTCCATATAATACATTTGGGTTATGCACAGGCTTTTATTCCACTGGTTGTTGTGTCTTTCGGCTTTTCCCGGTTAGGGGTCGCCACAGCGGAACTCTGGTCCACTAATGATTGGCAGTAGATTTTGATGTGCCGAGTTGCCAGCCCTGACGCACAACCTTCAATGAAGGTACGCCCATTCACGCATGTCTCCACACAGAAGACGCTCTAGCTGAGAATCGAACAGGACGTCTTACTGTAAGGCGACAACGCTACCGCAGCAACACCACTGCAGTTCAGAATTCCTTTTTTTGCCACTATAGTCAGTGAATGCCACTTACTGAAACATTTGGTTATGGGTTGGAAACTGAGCAAACATAAATTCACTGCTGAAGTAAAATACCAGAGAAAAATGGAAACTCAGTTCATATTTTAAAATAAGTATTTGCTGTTTTCAATGAGGCTGTCAACTCAGACATAGAATATTAAAGTTTGGGTGTTAAATTGAGGGATGCTGTTGTGGGGATGCATGATGGAAAATGTTTGCCTCACAGGGAATATTTGTAATGGTTTGTTGAGAACATTTTTAAATCAGAGTTTCAATTTCAGCTTTCAATAACTTTATATCCATGCAGGCAGTTTCAGATACTATGCATTCAGCAGGATTATAAGTTCATAGGTTGATACTAGGCTATCTGCCCTAGGGCACTTAGAAGCCTAGCCAGAGTGTGTTTGGCATTCACCACCCTTTTAGATTAGTTGACTGTGCCTCTGTATAGTAGGTCACAGAAGGTAGCCCTATTAAGGTTAGTTGACTGTACCTCTGTCTAGCAAGGACACAGAAGAGATCCCAGGGGTAAACTTATGATCTCCCATCCACCCGTCTAGATTTCTCTTGAATAGGGTCAGTGAGAGGCTCTGCCTAACATGGATTGGGATTTTGTTCCAGAGTGAGGGGAGCCTCTGGGATATGAATCTGTCCCTCCAGCATGTCCTATTTATTTCTGTGCTGAGGTTCAAGTCCCTGGAGCGTGTAGCTCTAAGGGATTTGGATTTCTTGAGGTGGAGCATGTCCATTAATTCTGGGTTGGACATGGCTTTATACATCAGACACAGACTGCCTCTGAGTAGGCAGTACGCAACTGAGTAGAGCTGGAGTTTCTTTAGCCAAACTGCATAGGGCATCTGTTTGAGTCCCTTGATCCTCTTGGTGAGGTACTTTTGGGGTCTTTCCAGTTGCTGCAGGTGTCGGGTAAGGTACATCCCAAATGGGGCATTGTATTCAATTATGGGCCTGATAAGTGATGAGTAGAGGGGCACAATGACCTCTCTTGATCTAGATGTGAACCCTTTCGTGATAAGGTGGGCTATACAGAAGGTCTTTCTAACTACTTTGGCAACGTGACTGTCAAAGGAGAGATTACTATCTACTTGGGTCCCCAAGTCCCTAATTACTTCTTCCGTACTTAATGGATTACCACCTATGTGGTAATTTGTGGGCACTTTGTTTTTCCCAAAGGGGATGACAATGAACTTTTTGGCATTTAGCTTTAGGCCATGGCTCTGGCACCAGTTATCCGTCTCTGTGAGACCCTTTTGGAGGATGCTCATGTCAGCCGGAGAGTTGATTATGGCACCCAGTTTGCAGTCATCTGCGAACTTTGTCAGCCATATTCCACCCGTGTTAGCCTGTACCTCGGAGAAATATATACCGAACAAGAGAGGTCCCAGGACTGAGCCTTGTGGGACACCACTTGTAACTGGTTTAGAGTCTGACATGGCACCTGCAATTCTGACCATGTGGGTTCTATCCCTGAGCCAGTTTGCAACCCATCTTGTGACATAGGGGTTGATATTTAAGCTGGTAAGCTTATTTATGATGCCCGAGTGGGGTATTGTGTCGAAGGCTTTTGCGAGGTCCAGGTAGGCTGTGTGGACTACCTTCCCTTCATCTATGGCTTTGGTAGCAGTTTCAAAGAAGTCAACAAGGTTCAAGAGGCAAGATCTGCTCCCTTAACAATGCCGAATTGGGTAGGATCCAGTGTCTGGAGGTTCCCAATGTCTTTGTTTATGATTTCCATGATGATACACTCCATAGCCTTGCTGTCCAGGCTAGTCAGGCTTATAGGGCGATAGTTTCCAGGGTCCATTGTGGCACCACCTTTGTGGAGTGGGACCACTGTTGCTGTAAGCCATTCCTTGGGTACATATCCTGTAGTAAGGCTGAGATTGAACACTGTCTTTATGCGAGGGTTTAGTTCTTCTTGGAGCTCATGTAAGATGCAGCCCAGGACACCGTCTTGTCCCATTGATGCTGTGTTTTTTGCTTTGGAGAGGGCAACTCTCACCTGTGCATCTGTGATCACAGGGAGGCTACATTTTGTTGGGATAGACATTTGCTCTTTTGGAGGGGAAGGGGGGGGGGGACATTTGCACTGAACCTTTCTGCCAGGATGTTGGCAATGTCTGTGGGTTCAGTGTATTTTTTGTCATTTTGCACTAACTCAGAGCATATCTGGGAGTTGCCTCCCAGGTTCCTGACATAACTAAAGAAGGCCTTGTGATTATCTATAGTGTCTTGTGCAATTTTTCTTTCGAAGCTGGCCTTAGATGATTTTATGAGGGATCGTAGTTTCTTGCTAGTACTGATCATAGATGCCTTCCCTTTTTAGGATTTTGCTCTATCATGTAGTAGCTTCCTCCTTCTGTTATATAGCTTATTTATGGCCGGGGTCCACCTGACGGGTCTCCTGCCTTTGGAGGAGTGAGTCTTGGTTTTATTTGGGATAGCATGCTCCATGCATTCCTGTAGGTGTCCATAGGATGCTTTTATAAAGGATTCTGTGTTTTGGACCGTATTTTCCACTGGCCCAGGGCCTTTGAAGGATTCCACCTCGGTTTTGAGAAGTGTGAAGTTTGCTTTTGAGAAGTTCTTCACCGTGGTTTCCTTGGCTGGGAGTGGGGACGGAATATGGATGTCAAGTGAGATTAATTTATGGTCTGATCTTACCAATGAGGGGTATAACTCTGGTGTGGAACATAGAGACCCCATGTTGGTGATGACCAGGTCCAATGTGTTTTCCCCTCTTGTGGGAGTGGTGACCAGTTGTTCCATAGCATTTGAGTTTATAAATTCTATGAATCGTTGGGCAAGAGTGTTTGGGCTTGAGTAGTTTTCCCAATCAATGTTTGGGTAGTTGAAGTCACCCAATAAAATGGTGTTTGGAGAGACCTTCATATTTTCCAGTGTTCTCAGGAAAGCCGACTGGGGTTCCTGTGTTTGGGAGAGTGGTCTGTAGCAGGCTACAAACTGAAAGGCAGTTTTGCCCACTGTTAGTTGCACATGGATGGTCTCCGACGCTTCGTGCAGTGCCACTAACCTGGAGGTGTGGGTATCTTTGATGAATGTGGATACTCACCTCCTTTTGTGGCCAAAAAGCATGGTATGAAGTATAACCTGGTAGTGCTGGGGTGCTTTCAGGAGCCTTGAACCAGGTTTTTGTTACTGCACAGATATCGATATTCTCCATACTGAGGAGAGTCTCGAGTGCATGCATCTTGAGGTTTAGACTTCTGGCATTTAGCAGCATTACCCTTAGTTTTTTTTTCTTTGTGTTGTCTATGGAGGTGGGTTTGTCTTTTGAGCCTTGCCTAAAAAAGGCACTATGGGGGAGGCAAGAGCCTTTGCCAGTATTCGAAAACCCAGGGGTGACAGGTGCAAGCCGTCCCTAGCGAAGCAACGTGGTTTGTCGAGCATGTCATCCCAGGCTGACAGACACTGGATCCCCTTTGAATGACACCAATACTTTAGCCAATTGTTAAAATTGATCATTTTGTCTTTATACTGTGGCATCATTCTTGGTGAGGGCAAGATGCTACTCAATGTCAGGGTCATACCAGCCTGGGCTACATGATCAGAGAGCTCCTCTATGTCTCTTTTCATGAAGTCCAGGGAGGTACGTCTCAGGTCATTCACACCAGCATGGACAATGACGGAGTCGTATTTGTACTTGCTTTGGAGTGACCTGAGTGCATGTGTTATGTGGCGGATCCTGACACCTGACATGCAGCTTACAGTGACCTTCTCCTTATTCAGTCTGGTGAGTGGGATGTCAGTGTGTCTGACAATAGAGTCACCTATTACAAGTGTATTCAGTGTGTTTTTTAGCCTTAAGGGCCGTGACTGTGTGGCACACTGACTTTGTGAGCTATGTGTTACATGGATATTGTTGCATGGTGGGGGTTGTTCGGATGTCTGCTTTGGAGGTCTCTGCTGCTTAGGCAGATTTTTTAGAGCCTCCGAGTATGTTTTTGTGTGCTTATGTGTTTGGTTTGCTGATTCGGTGGGTCTATGTGAGACTGGATTTGTGGTGTGTGTGGTTACCGTTTCCTCCTGACTGGCTGTGCCAGTACTGGGTTGAGAGAGCTCAGCCTCCAGTTTGGCTATATAGTTGCATCTCTCACATATGTTTGAGCTTGTTGGGAGGAGGAGAGGGTGATCTGTGTACATAAGGCAGTTGTAACATTGCCTCAAGATTCCCAGATTCACCAGCTGGACTGGGGAGTAAACCCGAAACAGGCCTTTGGACATGCCTGAAAAGTATAGTGAACTACTTATTGATTGATCAAAAAGGACCAATAGGGAGCAAGTACTTAAAAGGAGTATAAGAGGGTGTAGTCCTTAAATTTATTAGTGTTTACCTGTAAGATTACTTATATGAGCAAGTGCCAGGCTTTAAAATGAAAATAGAGTGCTTCTTTATAGATTTAGAGCAGTTCTAAGGGAAAAAGTGAAGAGCAGACTTTGTGGAACTGGAAATAGTTTAAACCCGTTTAAGCAGCGCTGCCTGATGCTGCGCTATGCGCAAAATTGCGGAAAACTGTGCCAAAGCGGGTTTTAAAGCAGGGGACTTGAAAAAGCTAGGAATTAGCCCAAAACGGCCAATAAACAACTAGTTTCTGGGCTGAGACCACTCTTCCAGGGACAGATAGGCTGCTCAAAGCTCCCCACTCTCACTGGTGAACAGAGAAGCTTCCTCCTATCCAAGTAAGGATATGGGCAACATAGGAACTTGTACTAAAGTCCAGAATACAGCAAAACCTGAATTCAGGACTATTCTAGCTCAGAAAAGGAAGGAAGCAAGGATATTTTTTTTTGTTTTTTTCTTTTTTTTTCAAGACAGTAACAGATATCAGGAAAACACAGTAAATGCTTTGCACAGGGTAGCGCACTTGAGTGGGCAGCCTCAATAGTTAAATTAAACAACAATGACTTTAAAGTGCAGGTTATCAAAAATGCAATAACAAGCTTAATTAAGTAGTACAGCAGTTACAAACTTGCTTTTCAGTGAGAAAATGCAGTCGATAATGTAAAGGTAGTAAAGAATACTAAAATCAGGTAGCAGTCACTCTTTTTCGTCGCTCTGCTGCTAGCACCACTCTGCAAGACCACATGGAGCTTGGCTGAGTCGATGAGTACTGTATTGGGTAACAGGCACCTTGATCTGAACTTCTACAGTCATAATTATATCCTAGGATAATACATATCCTGACCCTATATAATTAATGTACTAAACATCAGTAACTTGAACATCCACTGAACTTCTTGTAACTTTTATTGTTAAGTAAAGATAGCGAAGATTACTTCTGACTTGCTCAATGGATTTTTTTAAGTTACCAACACACTTTCTCATTTGTATTTAACTCAGTTGATTTAGTTTGCCAGTTAGTGTACTTTTCATGTTTTGTTTGTAATATGATTCAACAGTTTAGTGTTTCTATTACCTGGCAATAAGATCACAGCTGAAAATGTCTTCAGGGCAAACCCATTTACCCAGCTGACAAATTAGAATACAGAAGCAATACAACATGTTCAAGTAAAGCAAAGTGTTCTCTTTTGGGAAGTGGCGTTTTGATGTTAAGAATTGCAACAACAAAGAAACCACTTCTTTATGCCAGCAGACAACATGTATTATTTGGCCTAGGTGCAATGCAAGCTAACGAGAGCATGAAGACTTTTGGCTGAGCTGTCCTGGAATCTGCTGGACCTTCACATATCACTTGCTGGAAAAGGTTTAAATAGTTATGTCTCATGACAAGGTATTTTTTTTTTCATTTGTTAACCACATAAACTGACTAGTCTGAATTAGAAGAATGAATAGATAATGTCTTAAGAAACAGAAGGTGCAAGTTTCAGCTCCCAGGAAGAAATTTTAGGCAGAAATAATGTCACTAATAGTCACCTCCTCTTTGGTATATATTATCTGTAAAACCTCACATAAAGGGACTATGTTGAACAAAGTTTAAACAAATCTTTGGCACAGTAATCATGTGCTTACTGTCACCACCAAGAAATGCAGTATTGTTTCCTTCTGTAAATTTATGACAACTGTGGATTACCATATTAATAACATTCCATTTAAATCTGACACCATGGTGTGTATGCTGGACAAAGGCTTTCCTTTGACCAACATGTCTCTGTGGTGGTTAGAAAATCTTTTTACCTCAATTTAGCCTTCATGGTATCCCCTCTCAAGGTTCACATAAGTTATACTTATAACTCCCATTTTATTCATTCCTTATTAGGCCAGTCATTCAACATAATGCAACCTTTGACATATACTTCACTAAGCACCTAAATCAATGTGAAACATCAACCTTTCCAAACCAAAATTATTTCAAGTCTTTGTACTGTTAGTTACTCTGTCAGACTAAAACACATGTCTCTCTATTCAGTATCATGCAGACTCCTGAGAGCTGATCTCTGCTTAGTCTTTTGTGCTATAAATGAACAAGTACTCTTTGAAATCTTTCACTTAAATAGAATCAGTGGCAGAGCAAACATCCATTCTAGAGACTCTAAACCTACACTATCACAACAAGACTGGGGTGACACGACATATACCTAAACTCATTGTATCCCCTATTCTGATATAGGCTGCCCTTAACTATTAAGCATAGCACTTCCCTAGCAACATTTAAAACCAGTCTGGATAAGTGAATGTGTGATCACAAATTTTCACCACAGATATGTGGAGAAATTCTCCTTAGTTGGTTCATAGGAGGATACTAGGCTAATGGCCCTAGGACCTTTACACGCCTAGCCATGTTATACCAGTGTTCCTTAATTTACCTTGGTTAGATGGTCTACGATCAGCACTGACTGCCCCTGTCCATGAGAGACATGAATGCCACCCCCCGGGGTGAATTTATAGTCTCCTTTCCAATTGTCTTGGTTACTCTTGAATAGATTTATTGAGGAGCTCTGCTTCATGTGAATTGGGAGTTTATTCTAGAGGAATGGCAGTCTCTAGAGATGCATCTGTCTCTTCAGTATGTTCTGCTAATGTCACAGGCTAGGTTGAAATCCCTGGAGCGAGCGACTCTTGTCCAATTTGATTTGCAAATGTGCAGTATTTCCATTAGGGCAGGGTCACAGACTGTTTTGTAGGCCATGCACAAGTTGCCTCTGAATCCTGTAGGGTACAGAGTACAGTAACAGGGCTTTACATCTTCTTTATAGGTTATGTTTTGGAGGCCCTGAATTTTCTTGGTGAGAAACTTCCATGGTCTCTCCAGCTGCTGCAGGTGTCTGGTGTGGTACATGCAAAAAGGAGCACTGTACTCTTTTACTGGTCTGATGAGGGTCGAGTACAGAGGAGTTATAACATTCTTAGTCTTGGATGCGATGCCCTTATTTATGACATGCTCAATGTAGAAGGCTTTCCTTACCTCTGTGGACACATGATGATAGAAGTTTAGATTGCTATCACCCCATGTTCCCAAATCTCCCACTACTGGGATTCAGCTTAGGGGAATGCTAATGTTAATACTGTAATTTGCAGGGACTTCATCTTTGGCAAAGGAGATAATAGTGCACTTTTTTGTGTTTAGTTTTAGTCCGTGGCTTTGGCACCAATAATTTGTCTGTTAGCCCATTTTGTAACATGTTAACATCATTCCGTCACTCAATGATTGTGCCCAGTTTGTAATCATCAGTGAACTTGGTAAGCCACAGGCCATCTACTGTTACCTGGACGTCCGCAAAATAGATTCCAAACAGTAGAGGGCCCAGCACAGATCCTTGTGGTACGCCACTGGTAACTGGTCCACTGGTAGAGGTGGAATCTCCAACTTTTACAGTATGTATTCTGTCTGTGAGCCAGCTGGCTAACCATCTAGTGACGTATGGGTTAATCCCCAGCTGGGAGAATTTCTCAATGATGCCTGATTGACAGACTGTGTCAAAAGCTAAGTCAAGATAGGCAGTATGTACTATTTTGCCCTCATCCAGGGCTTTGGCGACATTCTTGAAGAAGTCCACCAGGTTCAGTAAGCATGATCTACCCTTAACAAAGCCAGACTGGGTCAGGTCAAGAGTTTTGAAGGTCACCTATGTCCCTGTTAAGGTCCATGATGACTCTTTCCATGGCCTTCCAGATAAGGCTGATTAGGTTGATGGACCCCCCCCCCCCTTTGTGCAAAGGGATTACTGTTGCTGTTCCCCACTCAGTTGGAACAAAGCAAGAGTTCAGGTTAAAGACAGTGCCAAATGGTTCTGCTAGGTCTTGTTTTTCATTGTTTAGTAAGCAACCCGGGATATTACCTGCTCCCATAGAGGCCATGTTTTTGGCCTTGGACAGCATGGATATGACCTGCTCTTTGGAGATACTAGGTAGCGGAGTGGTGTCAGGTATGCTTTGGGGTATGGCTAGTGGGGAGATGGGGGGTGAAGTTTGTGCCATATCTGTCAACTAGCAGGTTGGCAATTTCCATAGATTAAGTATGAGGGGTACTGCTCACTATAAGTTCAGCACACAGTTGGGCATTCCCTTTTATATTTTGGACATAGCTAGGGATGCTAATCTAGCTTCATAACTAGCTTTAAAGGGCATTACAAGATATCTAATTTGCTTGTTCAAGATGTGGAGGGTATTCGTCTGCTGCTGAGTAAGTTCCCTCTTGTTCTTAGACATCAGTTTCTTCTTTTGTTATATAATCTGTTTATACTTGAGGTCCACCGGGGTGGTCTGTTTTTTTTTTTTTTTTTAGGAGGACCTGATTTTGATCCGGTCAAGTACAGTCGAGTCTACACAGTTGTTTAGGTGATTATACATGACATTTCTGTACTCCTCTGCACAAAAGTAATTTCTGGTTGTGTTAGCAGGGGGGTTGAAACTTTTTATAGCATTGCCTAGTAGGGTGTATTTACTTTGCAGAAATTTTTCAGTTTTTTTGGTCCTACAGGGGTGTCAGGACTGATTACTACTTCAGACAAGACTGATTTATGGTCTGACTGTACCAGGGAGTGCAATGCACAGGGAGGGGGTAGTGCACTGACCTCCCATGTTGGTGAATACTACATCTAGAACACTGAGCCCCTTGTGGGGGTGCAGACTAGCTGTTCCAGGGCATTTGTATTGACAAAGTCTAGGAACCTCAGGGTGAGCATGTTTGTACTCATGTATGTTACCCAATCGATGGAAGGATAGTTGAAATTACCCACGACCAAAGTGTTTGGCTGTATAGGTAGAGACTCTAGTAAGTCCAGGTAGGAGGTGTGCTT
Source organism: Protopterus annectens (assembly GCF_019279795.1). Classification (NCBI taxonomy): domain Eukaryota; kingdom Metazoa; phylum Chordata; order Ceratodontiformes; family Protopteridae; genus Protopterus; species Protopterus annectens. The sequence continues at coordinate 1,621,478,433 of NC_056733.1, read as the reverse complement.
CTCCTGGCTCATGGTGGGGGACTAGTAGCTAGCTATGATGTGGAAGGGTGCTTTACCTATAGTTAGTTGGACCTAGACTAGCTCAAGAGAGTCATACTGTTTAACCAGTTTCAAGATGTGTTCGGCTTTAATGAAGATGGATACACTTCCACCTTTGGGTTCTTTCACACTAATTTTAGGGTCTGAATGTGTGAAAGGCATTGAAGCCTTACACGGCTGGGGTGCTGTCTGTGTCCTTGAACCATGTCTCAGTGACTGCACAGATGTCAGCATCTTCCAAGGTGAGCAATGATTCCAGGGAGTGCAGTTTCCTGTTTAAGTTCCTAGCATTACGCAGCATAACCTTAATTTTGTCTCAAGTGGATTTTTTATTGTGGAAAGTTTGTTTTCACATTGCCCAAAAAATACACTATGGGGGAAGCAAGCGCCCCTTGCCAGTATTGGAAAGCCTAGAGAAGACTGGTGAAGACCATCTCTGGCAAAGTAGCGTGCTCTGTCAACCATGTCTTTCCAGGCTGACAGATACCAGATCCCCCTGTACTGATACAAGAAGCTATGCCAATTGTTGAAGTCTATCATTTTTTGTCTATATTGTGGCATCATCCTGGGTGAAGGTAGAATGCTGCTTAGGGCTGGGAACATACCTGCCTGGGACACACAATCTGACAGTTCAGTCATGTCTCTCTTCATATAGTCCAGAGAGGTACATCTCAAGTCATTCATCCCAACATGTACTATGACAGAGTCATAACGGTAATTGTTGAGTGACTTGAGTGCATGCATGATTTGACAGATCCTAGCACCTGACAGGCAACTGACTGTGACCTTTTCCTTGTCCAGCCTGGTGAGAAGGACAACTGTGTGTCCCACTATGGAATTGCCTATATCCAGGACATTTGGTGTTGAGGTATTTTGCCTTACAGGCTTATTTGCTGAGACACTGGTGTGCGTGTGTTATGTGTCGTGGATTCTATTCGCTTAGCACTGTGTGCTAGTGGTTTGCTCTTGGGAGGTCTGTGATCTTTTGATAGGCTTCTATTGAGTACTTCCGCATATGTGGGTTTATGTGTTGTGACCTTGTTAGTGTGAGAGGTGACGTGTGTGTGCTGACAACCTGTTTGATGTCCAGTTTATGTGACAAAACTAATTCCAAATTCATAGTGTAATTATATCTCTCAAATACTGCATTTGTTTTAGAAGTAAGTGGTTGTCAGTATAATTCAGGCAATCACTACACTGCCTCAGGATACCCATGTCAATCAGGCTGGCTGGAGACATTTGTCCATTACGGCAGTTTTTTTACCATAATTACTGTTAGGGAGTTGGCTAGTTTGACCAGATTTTTCTCTAGGATTAACAAAGGGGGCTTATTCTATTGGAGGCTATGGGTGCAAAATATGGCAACGCTTCTCAGTGTCCAACTGAGTTTCCCTCAGTGCAGCAGGGAAGCCTGGGAGGGTTCACTAACAGATGTCTAGGAGAAAACTGTCTTTCAAGGCATTTGCATCTATAGAGGGCACCACTGAACCCCAATGAACAGTGCACAGCTACGTGCAAATGTGAGGCTTAAATACAGGTTAAATTAAACACTTTTAAGCTAAACTACCAATGGGAAAGCACACTATGAGTTTTCATCCAGCAATCTCCAACTCAGATGAGGCACAGACTACACACTTCTGTCGCAAGGGTGCAGGAAGGGCCCTCCTAATGTAAGATGGCAGGAATAGTTCTGAAGTGTAACAATAGAGTACAGATTCAGCAAATCTGAATCTTGTCTATGCAACAGTATGTACTAGCTACTTAAAACAACAGAACAGCTTTTTTAAAGTGCAGAAAAATACAGTAAAAATCAGCAAAATTATAAAATACAGTCAGCAAAGTGCAAAGGAAACCCACAAGGTACTTATTTGTACGAATTCAGCAGTGGATGATTTGGATTTTCAGCAGAATCTCTCCAGACCTCTGGCAAAAAGTTGCCAAACGTTGAGCATCCTCTGTTAAAAGTGGGTAAACCAGTGCAAATGTGAGGCTTAAATATAGGCAAAATTAAACACTTGAGCTAAACTACCAATGGGAGAGCACACAATGAGCTTTCCTCCAGTAATCTCCTACTCAGATGAGGCTCAGGCTACCCACTTCTGACACAAGGGTGCAGGCAGGGCCCTTCTGCTGGAAGATGGCTGGGATAGTGATCAAGTGTAATAATACCGTCTAGATTCAGCAGATCTGCATGTAGTCTATGTCATGTGCTAGCTACTTTAGGCCACAGAACAGTTTTTTTAAAGAGCAGAAATATAAGGAACATAATCAGCAAAATGTGGCAGCAAGATAATAAAATAAGTCAACAAAATACAAAGAAAATTCAAAAGGTATTTAGATTTTTCGATTTTAGCACTGGATGTTTTGGATTTCAGCAGAATCTCTCCAGAGCTCTGGCAAAAGTTGCCAGACATTGAGCGGCATCTGTTAGATGACTATGGTGTGCGTTTCCTATAGAAGATCTAAAACTGGAGAGGTTTGCTTATATAGTAAGCATGGGGAACCGCAATTTTGCATGGCGCAAATGCAAGGCTTTTATACCAGCAGGACAAAAGACTTTTAAACAGTTAATCCCTCAGACCACTCAAATAAAAACACAATCAACTTTAAACCAGCAGTTTCCCACTTGGATGGGTTAAATTCAGCTCTGCTCCCACCTGAATGCAAAACAAACTGGTTTTGAGCTCAAATGAAGTAACAAATGCTTTACAGAATTCCTGAAGTATCAGGAATCCCTGGAAATGAGTTTACTAACTGTGAGAAATGTTCAACAAAATACAGAACAAAGTGCACATAGTAACAGAATATTTTGGCAGACTCAAGGAGAACTCTGGCAAACTCAAAGGAGAGACACTGCTAGTTTTCCACCCAGTACTGGGTGATGTGGCTGATCTTCTCAATGACCTGCATCTTCTGTAAACTTAGTAATAACCTATTAATCTATAAAACCTTTTCAGCAATGACCGTGGTCACCGACACTACAAAGTACAGCTAATATACGTACAGTGGTAAATATATATTAGAAGAAATCTGTGATGCAGATTTCCAGTAAAATATAGTGCAAGCTAAAAGAATATTTAGACCAGGATGTTTATGACATTGAGATAAAATAACACGTCATTTAACACTTGCAGTACAAATGATTACACAATCTCAGCTACAAGGCTGACAAAACCACTTTACACAGTCCAGCTAACTTTGAAAAATAGTCTGAAATTAAATTACCTGGTTTAGGCCATAAATATTGTATCTTACAGTTCTGATTGCAATGAGAGACAAAATGTCTGTGAAGACCAGGACTAGGAATTCTACTGTATTGTCCTTAAGGGAGAACTAACTGTTACCCTGGAAGGGTGGACGTTTTTTAAATGGTTTTATAGCTTCCACATGCTATAACACATCTTAGCAAAGCTCTGTGTGTGTTTAGTATAACACTTATGTGCAAGATTCTGGCTCAGTTTCTAGTAAAGGGGGTAGTGTAGGAACTAGAAGTCAGGTGACAAGATGTCTGTGATGTCATTCTGTAATCCAGCACTGAAATGATGTTTTAATACTAGATGAGACTTATGTCTCAGGGCCCTCTTGTTTGTTTTGGAACTGACAAGACCACTTACTCACATCATTTTACCTTGCTCTAGTAAGTGAACTATGGGACAGTAATTCTTTAGAACAGTCAGGAAAATATAGTGAGATTAGTTAAATATTGTTTGTCTGTGTTTGTGTGAATCTTTCCATCAGTGTTATTTTTAATATTTCCTGTGACAGAAACCCTGGTGTTTATTGTAAAAAGATATTTAGTATGTTTGTGTTCTATTATTTATTAGTAAATATATTTAAACGTTTCATTGTGGCTGGCCTTTTAGAGAATACTTTAACCTTTGTGAGTACTTCTATTTACTTGGTGACACTGTGGCCACTACTGAAAGCCTTGTTGCATTGGTCAAACATTACTATTTGTATTAGTATTCATTTTACTCAGTATAACTGGGTACCCTTGGAAGAGCCTTAAACAGCTGGCTGGTAGCAGTGAATCTACCTTGTAGCCTGGGCTAAGGGGGCAGAGCTAGTAAATTTATGTCAGCCTTTCTTGGGTGTGTGTGTGTGTGTGTGTGTGTGTGTGTGTGTGTGTGTGTGTGTGTGTGTGTGTGTGTGAAAATCAAAAAATCTCAAAGAGTGGGTTTGTGTCAGCCACTTTGGGCAGGGAAACAGAGTACTGGTTTCACAAAGAGGGTGGTGAAGGACTTGCCCTGGAACACTCAGCTGAGTATTCAACTCTACAACTGTGTCAGTAGGGATTATTTGGGGCCTAGAGAGAGAGAGGGAAACCCAGCCCCAAGACTGTGTGTGCTCCCTGTGTGCTCTTAAGGGAAATTGTGCTTAGTGTGGACAGGTGCATCTGGAAATACTGTGTGTATCTACTTTTGTTCCAAGTGAATGTCCCTCACTGGTGTCAGTGGTGAGGATTCAGGCTTCTTGATTATTGGCCCAGTGGAGGGATGTCACAGTAGAATGGAGGGTTTTATGTTATACACTGTGGGATTTAATTTAGAACAAAAACTGGAGCCTATTGTGAGAAGACACAAATGTTTATGAAAAGTTATGGGAGACACCTACCATAGTATACAAAAAGTGCTATAATTTGAAGAATTTGAGTCCAATAGGGTGACTACATAGGGGATTTCTAGCATGAAGAAATATGGGAGATGTAATCTACGTAAGCACATTCTAGTGTGTGAAAAAGGACTTATTAACAATGTAACATTCCATGTTAAAGGAAAGCATAATTGTGATGCCACTGGGGTAGTATATATGAAGCATTATGCCAATTATGCCACAGTTTTTATGTGGGTAAAACTGAGCATAGACTCCATAATGATATATATATATATATATATATATATATATATATATATATACACGTATGCATGCATTTGGTCGGCCGGTAGATGGCCAATTGGAAAATGTTCGAATGCATGTCTGCAAGTTCGCATAAATGCGAACACAAAGTAAGCAAACTGCAAAATATCCCCCCTTTGTGACCCATGGTAACGCTTTTTTAGGTGGCAGAGCGGTCGGAATTGTCGAATTCAGTTTTGTTTGATATTCCGACCATTCAGCACAGGGAGATTCGACGTTGCAGGTCGGTGTTGTTATATATGGGTCTACTTCTTAACATTGAAATTTCATAATGTTGAATTTCATAACACTGAGATCAAAACATCTAAATCCCAAAACATTGAAAACTCATAACACTGAAAGTGCGCTTCATAATATTGAAAATTACAATGCATATGTAAATAACATCCTCTGTACCTATAACATCACCTAACAAACCCACTTTCTACTACGTTTCCACACCCCATGTGGTGGGCTCTGCCTCCCCTACTCCCCGTAAATTAAATATACCAACTCCACGATTGCACTACAGTGGAAAAAAGTTAATTTCCTAACCTCACACTGAAAGTGTGTTTGTTAGTTAGGTTTTGTTGTAGGTGGAGGGGATTCTATTTACTTGTGCAATGTAGTTTTCAATGTTATGAAGCACACTTTCAATGTTATGAGTTTTCAATGTTTTGAGTTTTCAGTGTTTTGAATTTTTGACGTTATGGTCTCAATGTTATGAAATTCAATGTTATGAAGTAGACTCACATATATATATATATATATATATATATATATATATATATATATATATAAAAAGCACATGTACAACATTAAGAAAGGAAAGAGTACAAATGCACTTTATAGACATGTGAGGGACTACCAAGGACATTTTTATTTTAATTTGTTGTGCAGGAAAAGAATCCCTAAGAAGGTTCATGGCCAATTATTTTGGAAAAATGTGTACTGCACTGGCAACTGTTGTTAAATACGCATAATCAGCCAGGAATTAATGATTATATTATGATAGTACCATTATTAAAATTGAAATCATTTAGTAGATGATAAATTTTAGTAATAAATATATATTTTTTACTTATAGTAGAATTTAGGGGTTTTATGTTATACTGCTGCGGGATGACTGCATATATTTGATACAGGAATGATTAAAAATAATAACTGAATGTAGACTGTTAAAGTTTTTACTGTTTTACAGTTAAGAAAGGTATTCTGGTACTGTGTCTTTAAATTAAATTGAAGATCGTTGGATTTTAGGTACTATTTAAGAGGTCTTTTTAAAGGAGGATGCATATAATGAAGTTTTACTGTTGGTAGAACGAAAGTGCATATCTTATGAAAGTTGGAATAAAACGGCATTTTAACTGGAGAAATCATATTCTTTGTGGGAACTTCTAGCAGTTTGGTGTTTTTTGTCATTTTACCAGTTTGTTTGTTGTGCTTCTCTGCTTCAGGGATGGAGCTAGATGTTGGATGGTATGTACAGGCTGTAGCAAGCTGGAGTTTGATTATGTTATTCAATAAAACTTGCAAGAACAATTAGTCTGGAGTCACTGATGTCCTGTTTTGCCCAGTCAAGTAGAAGGCATTGACAATGCTATGTGATTAGAGGCATGACACACCACCTATTCTTAGACCTGGATGCCCAGTTCTGAAAATATCGTATTGTGAGTAGTGTACAAGTGGAAATGGGATCAGGATGTTTGAGGAAGGGTTTGCTTGCAGCAGGGATTTAAGGAATGTGTTGGTTTAGTCAAGCTGAGAGAAGGTTCACTCTTTTGTTTAAATTGTGGCAGGTTTTATACTGACACAACTTTTAAAGAGAAAGGCCCCGAAGTTGTACAGTTTACTGCAGTGCTTGCAATTGGACTTGTATGATTTGTTTTGTGCTGTTGTAAATTTGTGGTATAAGTTATTAAATGATCTAAAGAATGGTCTAGTTTTGAATGAAAGACCTAAAATAATAATATTAGGGAGTAGTTCTGAATAATCTATTTATAAGATATTAGAATCAGTAGGAAGGAATGAACTTTGTTCAAACAAATTCTGAAACATTTAGATAGCAAAAAAAGAGGCTGTGCCTTTAAGGCACAGTGTAAGGTCTTAAGGCAGGAGGAATGAGAAGACAACAGAGAACAGTTTGCAAATGAAGGGAAAGTGACATTTATAAAGCTGTATAATGTAAGAAGGTAAACTATAGGCGATGAAAACACAAGTGGATGGAACAAAGGATTTATGGTTAATTTGGCTTGTATACAGCTGAGAGCGAAGATTTAACATGAGCATAAAACAGAAACAATGGAATGTCAATATGGCCGAAAAAGAGTTGGAGTGCATCTTTAATAAGTAGCATCAGGCAAATAGATACATAATTATTTCTGAATTATGAGTTTTACTTGTTAGAAAACAAGGGACGCTGTGAGCTGTTGGGAATGGGGGTAAGAAGATTATAGAACCTCACTTTATACCTCACTGTGGAAACTACCATTTAAAAGACAAGCAGTAGAAAAGTGCCTCAGAAGCTGCTTTCCTATAAAATGTTTCTCATAAGTAAAGGAAAAGCTACTTTTGTACACTAATCCCAAATATGAATTGAAGGACAACACATAAACTTGTGTATAAGTCTACTGCACATTTCCACAGCTCTTTTAAAGCATTTTACCAAATTTAGAGGCCTCACAGTAGCTGATACTTCTATTAGCAGGATTACAGAATTTTGTAACAGAGACATTTCTGCATTTGTTCAATACAATTATGAAATAAGTGTTCTGGTATAAAGCACAGTAGGTAGATTATATATTATACCCATATCATTTCCATATGCCACTTATGTCTTACAGTTCAAATATTTACTATTTTGAAATACATATTCCAAAGATGACAAACCTACTGCTCCCAACAACTACCCATTCTTGTGCCTAAAAACTTGTATATTTTTTCAAGCATTATGGGATTTGATACATTTCATGATAAGACTGGTAACAGACTGAGCTGTAAAACACATTAAATGCATTCCAATGTCCTCTGGAATGACATATGAAGTAATTATACAATTTAACAAGTACAACTCCTCAGGGGATACATTTTCCTTTTTCAGATTGCTATAATTGCCATGCAGATGGAATGCTGTCCATATCACATGGCTAACCACCATACCAGCTGTCTTTTTTATACCTGAAATGTAGCCTAAGGTATGACTCACCAATATGTACCAAGCTCAGCAACTGGGCAAGCAAACTTGCAGTTTTCATAAGCAAGTATCCCATAAGGCTTTTGAGCTTCATTCTTTACTGCTCTACTAACTCTCAAATGAAATGAAGCAACTAAACCACCAACATCAAAAGCAAAATGGCCACTGTACTGATGGACTATCACTGCAAGTAAACACTGTAACAAAATGCATACTTGTTGTTTGTCTTTTGACTTTTTCCTGGTTAGGGGTCGCCACAGAGGAACTCCGGTCCGCTAATGATTGGCAGTATATTTTTACGGTGCTGAGTTGCCAGCTCGACGCCCAACCTTCAACAAAGGCACACATATTCATGCATGTCTTTTGGAACACCACTCGACCGTGGGGAGGACATGCAGACTCTACACAGAAGGCACTCCCCGCACTCCAGCCAAGAATCGAACAGGAGAACCTCTTGCTGTGATGCAACAACGCTACCGCTGCACCACCGCAGATTTGTAACAAAATGCATACTACAGGTTGGAAAATAATTCTTTATTCATAATATTCAAATTATGTGCTGAATTGTCTCCTTATAAGGGGATAGATGATAAATACTGTGTGAAAAATATCTTGTAAAAAGCAATGGCTAATTGAGCCAAAGTATCCACAGCTGGTACTCACCACCAGGTACCTTTCTTCTACCAACAGATGCCAGCTGAATGCATACAAAACAAAATACTAGTATAATGTTGCTGCCTGCTCTCAGTTTCTTTTCTAAATTCTGGAACTCATTTTTAACCACCGCTACAAAATACACTGCACTATCCCACAGAGTAGATCTTACATTTCCCTTTCTGTAATACAACTTAGCCTGCAAAGGCACAGATATAAACATGAAACAGCAAGCTTATTCTAGTGTCCTACAGATATCAAAGCTATTTAGCTGCAAATCATGTTTACTTTTCTTTCTTCATGCTGTGCCAGAAATCCCCTTCATCTTACGTACTCACAAGCATATATAAACCTTCCATTACCGTCAAGTGACATTTCTCGTATTAATCCAGTGTAAAAAAACAAAACAAAAAAAAAAATTTTTCTGGTGCCTCAAATGGATGCCTTCAGGGAAGATTTTTTAAGTACTGCAATTCCTAACATACACTTTTAATTAAAATTAAGAGATGTGACTGATAACATTTCAGACTTCAGACTTCAATAAATAATATGATAAAACAAAGTATCAGCAATGACATATTTAAAGACAACTATTCATTACCTATAACAACAAATCCTTTAGGAGTGTGACAAAATTCATTTCAAAAGTTATTACAATGTTAAATTTTATGATGAAAGATGTTTATGATTTTTTGTTTGTTTTTTGTTTTTTTTTTAATTATTATTAGTATTCTAAATGAAGATGACATTACATCTAAATTTATGGGTATTTTTCTGATGCACAGAAATAAAGTGCCTAAGCACTGCATTTACAACACATGTAAAGTTTATCATTAGCAAACAGTCTCTAAGAATTCAGAAAAGATCTTGCTGCTCAAGTAAATTGCCTACTGTAGCTAGCTTTTAGAACTGAGAAAAAATGCAATTCAGAGACAGCTATTACCAAAATGAGAAAACCCACATTATTAGCTTATCACCATAGCACCAAATCTCTGATATCGTATGGAAGGACAGCAATATACATTCAGATGCACGTAATTTTGTTGTGGATGTGGTAGTAAAAGCAGGTAATTCCTGTGCAGCATACAGTACATGTACGGATAGTATAATACTTTCAATGCATGCCTGGAAAAGATGGTTGGTTCCCCATACCGAGTCACATTCTCCTTACATGCCACAGCGGGTATGCACCGTTATGAACTAGGAATGGGTCCCACTGAAGGTGAAAATAGCCACAGCGAAATATTTATTTAACTTTTTTTTTAATTAAATAATGATTTATGTGGAAACAGTGAAGTTCAATTAAGTAAAAGTCTTTTCACCAGTTTCTGAGAGCAGTCCCAGAGTAATACTTGGACTTCCTTTCTCTTCTGAAGGGAAGAGCTGTGCACGCTACTGAAACTTTATGAAAACTGTCCAGCCTTTGCTAAATCTCTGGCACTGACAATTCACAAACACACACAGATATGTTTTTGTGTAATTCACCATGGATGGTATGCATCTCCACTCTGCTTGATGACTTTCCACTGTCCATGTTGTGCAGTGGCGGTCTGTGTAACTTAACTGCCCTTACTGTTGTTTTCCAACCTTTGTCTGTCATCTGTTATGATATTTGTTCTGTAGGTATTCCTGCTGTGCTGACCTTCTCTTCCTCTTTTTCCCTGTCCTTACCTTTCCTTCTATTCTTAAAAAATAAAAAATGGGGCCTATTCTCACCATAAAAAAATGCCCATGCCCCTATGACTTTCCCTAAGATTTTCTTATTCCAATATACCTCTTGTGTCTCCTTCTTCTTCATCCACATCCATACCCCTCATCCGCTTTTCTATGTCCCAATTTCCTTGGGTGTGTGTGTTTGCTCACACGTCCTGCAGTCATAGTTAGTCAATGTTAGCTGTGCCGAGGTGACCATGGTTGCCCTTCAGCTTTATTCATTTTTTTATTAGAAAATTTGCAGATTCCACAAGTGATAGCTAGCATATTTTATTAACAATGGACTTACGGAGATATTCCATAGCTGTCTGTAAATGTACTGGTAAGATTCTGTTACAGATATGTACCTATGAAGGTTAAGCTGCTTAGATTGTGAGATTCTTTCCGTAACTTTGTTAATGTACATCATGCTTTGACAGTGATTTTTCATTACTTATGGAGCACCTAAACGTGATGTATAATACACCATTACTGCTGAGATATTCCATTGTGCACTGGGAGATTCTGAGTTCTCTATAGTTATTCTCAACATTTCCACTGCTGTCAGCGTAATGTGCCAGATTCCTCAAACTTTTCAGATTCTGGCCATCTGTGTTATGTGGGTATGACTATATAATCACATATATTAATCTTTAATGTAGGGTGTTCATTGTGAGGTTCACAGCTTACAACTTGTTTCACTAGAATGTAAGCCTTTCCTTTTGTTGCAGTTTTAATGGAAATGCAGTGGCTATATACTGACTTAGGTAGTGACGTATTGTAGGTTCAGTATTTCATGATGTCATGACAGGAGATTACAGCTTCATGAAAATTTTTAGAGGCCTTCCTAATAAACAAAATTAAATGCACAAGTATCCATACTTTTCATCAAAAATAGTATAACTTGGCAATGTATGTGGTAAGGATACTATACTAATCTCTAAGGGATTGTTATTCACATTTGCTATGGAAAGTGCTGTCTGCAATAGCTGCATTTGGGCTTCCACAGGGGGTATGACTGGCATATGAGAGTTAAAGACTCTAGTGGAGGTGAGTAGTGGAAGGTGGATGGAGAGAACAAAGATAGGGAAAGAAGGGAGGTGAAGGAACATTAAGAAAACTTTGAATAAGAAGAGTAGTCTGGTGACGGAGCAATTAAGGCAGTCTTGGAGGAAAGACAGCAAGGAGTGGGAAAAGGAATGAAGAGTGGGCAGATGAGGGGTTTGGGAAGACAATATGGAGGGTATGTAGACGAATTAGGAAGGCAAAACTGGAGTTTGATGCAGAGGTATGTATTTGTCACAAAACTGTCACCAGCTAGGTTAAAATAATAGTGATTACCAAGTCTCAGTTTGCAAGAGATGTTGCTTATGACTGTTGTCTGTGATGGTAATTCTGAGTGATATGGAGACTATAGGAATGGATGGGAAAATATGATAAATGGCCTGTGAGGAATATGTACTCAGAAAAGGGGTGGTTCTTTGATCCCAAACAGAGAAAGTTAGTGAGGCTTGAAGCAGAAAGGAGGCACTAGAGGTCACACACTTGATTGGGTGGGTGAAAAACTTGATAGTGCAAAGCTGGAAAGGTAACACTGCAAGTGTAAATGTGAGAAGGGTCATTTATCCTAACTGATTCAGTTATGGAGAGTAAAGATTATATCTCCTGTCACCTGCAGAGTGGGCAGCTCTGGGAAACTTGTAATATCATATGAGGAATGGCTGTGTCTCTTTGTGAAAGAAGGGCAATGGTGACAGGAGAATTTACAGGGAGCTGTAAGGGGAGGTTTCAGAGATGGAGAGACAAACAAAAAGGTAATGTATAGGGAGAAGAAATGTAAGGAGTAGATAGACTGAGGTCTGGCTATATTATTAAATGAGTGAAAAGGAATGAAATAAAAAGTTTTATCTGTTCAAAAAAGTGTAAGCCCCTCTACAACAGTACAAGGCAGTTCTGGGAAAGACAGGATGGGATAAGGTGAATGCTGGAGTTGAAGAGATGTACACAGGAAGCATTCTTACTTAAAAGGTAAAATGTGACTTGTGAAGGGATGCAGGAACCTCCCAGATGGATAAACTGCTAAAGTCATAATGTGTGCTGCTTAGGAACTCTAACGTGGGATCTATTTAATTCACTCAAATACCTCCAGTTATTCTTTTCTTAACAGAGTTCCACAAAGTATACAACTGATTTTTAATTTAAAACTTCAGTAAAACTATTTTGGGGGGTATAGTATAGATTTAAATATATCCTGAGCAATCTTTGACTCAAAAATTTGGATTTCAAATCATTCACAATTGGTATACTTTTTAAGTTCTTACATTATGCTCAGTACCGCATTTGTTGTTTACCATTCCTCAACACAAGTTATCCAATGAGTAATTGCGAATGCCTACTTCCAGTTCTACAAAGTAATTTCTCTTTGTTACATCATAATGTTTTGAAAACATACACTGTTCCTGAATGCCAGTGTGTACCTTCCAAAGCAATGGTGCTGCCTGTTGAAGTCAAGCGTCCCTGCGTTTGAAGTGAGGAGCTCCCCCTGAATGTCAGCAGTGTTACTGCAGGTATTACATGGGAAAGACCAACATACAGTTGATGACTTAATATGATTTAGAACAGATTCAGTTTTACATATCTTGGACACAGACCCGGCCAATGTAGAACAGTGAGGACATATGAAAAGAAACACAAACTAACAAAATAACTAGATGGGAATGTTATTTCCAGCATCCTGTTATACCATGTTGCCATGACTATTTAGCCCATGTCATGGAATTAGAATGTGAAAAAGCAGCTTATGTGCATACTCAGAATGCAATGCATAATTGTAATTTATTCAAATTCAAGAAAGTGCAAATAGGTTTTTTCCCTGCACACCATAACCCTCAACTATCCAAATTTCTGCAGAATGTCCTGACTTTTGACTCATATTTTGGTCTGTTCCTCCTAAGGTTTTCTGACAAATCACCGAGGATTCATGTCCCTAGATAATGACACACATTTGAGTTTCAGACTTCATATCCTTCAGAAAATGCATGTTAACACAAATCCTGTTATACTAGCAACTTTCTAAGTTGATAGGAGTAATATTAAAAATCTGTCCATATTGTTTGGGCTTTTGTCCCACCATTATTTTAGGCTTTGTTCAGATTTCTTGCACTACGAGGTTGAGAGGTATAGTGTCCGCAAAATACATGCTCGCAGAGAGACAGACATTTGAATTACAACAGAGTAACACTCATCCACTGCATTGCACTATTGCTAATACAATGAAGCCAAATGGCTGAGACAGTGAAAGCGGCTTCCCTGCCTTTCGTAGTGCCTGCCATGGGCTGTGAAGATGTCCTGCCTGCTGATGGGATTCTCTTGCTCACAGAGTTTCCTCTCTGTCACAGGGCTGTCCGGAACTGAACACTGACTTAGTGGCTCAAACAGTGAAAGTGTGAAACCTCAGTTTTCTTGCTGAGTTGACTGCAGGCTTCTAAGAGGGAGGGAGAGAGCACAGAAGGAACGAGGGCAGCTGCGGGCTAATCAAGTGCAAGCTTGAACAGGGGACATGGCCAAGGGAGGAGGGGAGTTGTGCTTCTACACAGGACAGACAGGACGCCTCAGAAATTAAACATTTTATAATAGTTACCTCTTAAACATGTGAAAGAGCAGTTAAAACTGGAGCACACATCTCCAATACAGTCTCTGACCTCAGCCTAAATAAACCCTTACAAACAAAAGACTGGTTTGAGCTCTCAAACCCTGTCACCAGTGTTGTGTACAAATGATCATGCTGTTTTGGTGCATACTAAGGGTGTGCCTTGTCCAGGTGTTTACATGTTCTTGTACCACTTGACTGTGAGTCACAATCCCTACTGAGTTCAGGTACTAAGCGCGTAGCTTATATGATTTATATATATGTGCCATAATTCTTTTTAAGCACCCCAAATACATTAAAACATGAATTGGTTCGCATTGCAAGGCAAAACAAATCTAAGCTAAAATAAAGAATATTCAACTCATTCACTTTGCACCAAGACAGTGGGTCACCATAACTGAGTCTTTTGTTGGTTTTATTTTACTTATATTACACTACTACAGTGAAAATATTTGTGTGTACTGTATTTTGACGCCTTTTCTTCACCAGCTACTTCCCTAAAACGTTTAGAATCACCCCCTCCCCCCAAGTTTCTCAGGCAGCCTAGAGGAGTGGTCCAGAATAAATAATTCCAATCTTACCACTCTGGCATTTTATGTCAAAGTAAAACTGCATTCCCCACCCCTGTAAGCTAAGCAGCTTGTCAAGTGCTCGTGGCTTTAAATCCAGCCACTGAATACGATGCAAGTCTGCATAGCCATTCCAAATGCGGCCCATTTAACTAGTGTTATACAATACATATGTACCTGTGTGGGTCATGAGAGATGAGTCAAGTACTACAGATTAATCCTGCCTGTCCTTTCAACAGCAGGCCAAATGCGGTACTTTCTCTCAATTTTACTGCGTTAGTGCCTTGAAAACCCCTACTTCAAAAGTTCTTCAATTAAAAAAAAAAAAAAAAAATACCTCATTGCGGACAATTGTGACTCACTCACACTGGAAGAGCAGGTCTCTGCACACACTGCAAAGTCAGACTCGTTTAAAATTAAATGAATAATAAAAGGTTAAGTAAACTATTTATTAAAACGTGTCACCCAATGCTCGCACCCACCAACGCGCCTAATTCAACTAGGGAGATGCTGCTGGAGGAGAATCGTTAGAAAATATCACATGATGACAGCAAACTCCAATTGCATCTCCAGATGTATTAGACACGTTTGGTTACAGCATACAATTCTTTGCAAAGAAAAGATGCACCTTCAGAAGCTGAATCTGAAAAATATACCACCAAATGTACTTTACATTTTTGGGTTTCAACTTATATTGTTTACTGCACTATGAAATGGAAAACGCACTGATAGTGGATTTTCTTTTTCATAGTGCAATAAAAAAAAATATAAGTCGAAACCGGAAAATGGATCATTTTGGTGGTATTTTTTTCCGATTTTCAAAAAAACCCCCCACATTTTAAAAGGGGGTGGCGCGCGCCCCTGTGCCCATGCCTAAATCCGCCACTGTTCTGATAAATGAAGTTTGGGACAAACTAAGTTTTCCTGGTCCCAGGTTCAGGTAGTAAGGGGTGGGTATAGCTGTAGGAAGTTAATGGTTTGAGTGTTTTGGTAGGTAGGTTAGATTGTAGACTTTGGGTGTAGTTGATAAAAGGTTAAAGAAAAGGGGAGCTTAGGGGAAGTGATGTAGGGGAGGGAGGGACTTAGAGCAGGTTTAAACGGTAGGGCTTAGAGGAATTAGGCACATTTTGACGTGAGTTGGTGGTGGAGTAGCAGCTAGCTCACATCCAGATGACCTATGGCTAACTTACCGGGACTACGTCAGCGGTGGCAAGCTATTTTGGCCCAGGCTGAGGAATTATTTCAGGAGGTGGCGACGTCCGAGGCGGTAACGGAACAGGAGCAGGCTCCAGGTCAGAAGAGGTGATGTCCCAGGGGAAAAGGCAGAGGAAAGCGAAGCAGGCAGTTGCAGTGGAGGCATCAGCTCCCAGTACGTCTCAAGATGGAGGCGCAGGGAAGCAGATTGTCATCTTGGGGCACTCGTATATCCACTGGGTGGAGAAGTGTGCGTTAGTCAGGGAAGATGGGAAAAATTTGGGTTTATCCCATTTAGGATGGTCAGTGACTTGGCATGGAGATAGGGGTCTTAGGTGGGATAGGTTGCTGCATCAATTTGCACAGGTTAAATTGAAGGTGGGTTGTCCTCGCATATCAGTGATTCATTTGGGAGGCAATTATCTTGGAATTCTTTCTAAGAAGCGATTAGTAGATATTATTCTATAGGATTTGTTGAGATTGCAGACATTGTACGCGGCTATGGATATTGTTTGGTCACAGTTGGTTCCTCTTTGTGTTGGAGGAATGCTTATAGTTATAGGTCGTTTGAAAGGGTCAGAAGGTTTATTAACCAGAGATTGGCTAGGCAATTATGAATTTTGGGAATGCATACTATTGAACATAGAGATTTGGGGGATGGGGAGGATGGATGTCTGGTATCGAACGGATGGGGTGCATTTGCAGTAGGTGGGGTTGGATCTGTTTAATCTTCACTTGAAGTTGTTTTTAGAGGGTATGGTTGAGGCTAGGGTTTAGGAGGGTAAACAGCCTGGGGATCAGGCTGGTGGGAGACAGGACTGTCCTCTTCTGTTCCCCCTCTAAGGAAGGCAGTCCTGCACTGTATGGGGGAGTAAGTGAGCTGCTGGATGGTATTTGAATAAAGGAGAATTTAGTTGTTAATGGTTGGTTTGTCAGGAGGTGAGCAGGTACACCACCTATTTAAGTGTGGTGGGTGAGTAGGTATGCTGCCCTGGTGCAGGAGGTAACAGGGTGAGTAGGTATGCTTCCCTGAGGTATAATCTTCCAGGGTGAGTAGGTACGCTGCCCTGAGATCATTATCGATGAAGATAATTGTTGCTGTTTCTGTGTGAGTAAAGTTTATTATCTAATAATATTCAATAAAGGTCTTCAAATGGCTTTATGTGTTTGGTGTGGTTTATTTTAAAGGGGGCCGGGACAATACTGAATGGTAAGTATGAAAAGCTTAGCTGACTTAGCTTTTTTCCATATGCATTGATGTACAGAACTGTTACAGGAGCCACTTGTATCTTTAATGCATTGTAATTCTTTTCTAAAAACTCATATTCAACAAGCATTAACACAATTTTCACTGGAAGATACATTTCCACCTCAATGTTTCTGATTATCATTATGGAAAATGGACATTATTAACACTGATTACTTTATTTGGTTTGCTGCTGTTTAATTTTGAGTTTCTCTTGTGTTCTTTTAATTACCGCACTCTATTCACTGATTCTACACTGCTTACAAACAAGCAGTTTATGAAGCTGAACCTTATTTCCAAAGCCTTCAAGTGCTCTGTCCTGTAGGAACATTCTCAGTTCTTAAAACAAAACAAATACATAATGTGTCTAACTTGCAACATAAGAAATTGCTGAAGATGGACAACAAAATGTGCATTTCCAGTCTGCATACGCTAGCCGTTATTAGTCCATTACACTGTAACAGACTGAAAAACTCAACAGCATTGTTTTACAGTCACAGAAAATAGTAGATAATACTACTAATAGATAAACCCATTACTTAAACGTTTCCATTTACTTTTATGTAAAATAAACCAAAAGCAGCCAAATGTAGTAGTAAAAGGTTGGAACATTTAGTTCAGTACTGTTCTGCTGGCAGTAGTAATAACATCCCTAACTGAAACATATCCACAAGGTTGAAAAAGCACATAAAACTTACATGTGATGCACACCATTGCAGCTCGGGTGGCCAGATCTACACACAGAGTCCAGCGCTCAGGTACCCGCGACACAACAAAAGGAATCAGAATTTCAGCTGGAACATAGAACTGCAGTGCATATGTGATGAATATCCCGAAGGAGTACAGCAGTTTGACGGACTGATAAAACCTGAAAACAAAAATATGATCATCAGGAAGAAAACGAAAAAAAAAAAATTTGGTTTACTTTGCAACTAGTTCCACTGTAAGTGAGGATGAAATATATGCAAAGCTGTGTCATCATCACAGACCCCAACCTAAATCAAAAGTCTCTCACACAGACACGAACTACTGAGCTTCTTTTCCCTTGACTTATTTCCAGTTTTCCTTTTAAAATAGTAACAAAACTGTATTTATCACAAGTTCAAGAATGAGTTTATTTAATAATTATAGTGCCTCTTAAAAAGTAAACATAAATTTAGCAAGAACTCGACTGCAAAGACAAAAGCACTGTGATGGTTCTAAAACAAACTTTCTACTGGTGCTATAACTGTGTCATCACATGGTGGTCTCCGCTATCTGACTAATGAAAACTTTAAAATTCAGAGCTAAAAGAAAAAGGCCCATCAGTCCTCTAAACACAGAAAATAGGTGGTTCTCCCAGTAGGTGACATGCAGACAAGTTGCCAAACCAATCACAATACATCATACTAGGTACTTGATTACTCCCATGACCTAAGATGTTACATTTGAATTTACTTAAACTTTAAGAAAAGTTGATTGGTCACATGCATAGAAAACTTTAACTCATTAACACATCTGTGACATAGAACATCATACTTCTAGTAAAAGTCATGTTAAAAAGCATTAGCCAAAGAAATGTAGACACCTTTAGAACAGTAAATGATACAAAGAGGTACAAACAGCAATGTTATCAATAAAAACTTTTTTTAATTTGATAAAAGTTGCTGATTTCAGTCTTTACATCAGTACTGCAATATATTATAGTACATACAAACCCAGGATTATATTTTTCTCCAAAGTTTTAACAATTTTTTGTATCATGGAAACTGTAAATACAACCTATATGTATAGTATGATATCACTTTTATTCATGCACAGTTGATGTTTTACATAAAAGCAAGAAATTATTTTCTTAGCACTTATTTATTAATGTGTTTAAAGAAATATGAAAAAAATACATTCTCTTCCTCTAAGACATCCACATCACCAACTTCTTCTGGACATGGGGCTACAGGCCAGGTATCCCTCTGCAGGCACTCCCACATGCTTACTTTTATGCCTAGTTGTGTCCAAATGCATATGCATAAGGCACTAAACTTTGAAGACAATTTCATATTACATCACCCAGATCATCAGCTACTGGTATCTTCTTGTTCCCTTTCCCCTTGCTCCCCACTGTAAGCAAATGCTGCTATGAGGTACCTGAAAAGATACCCTTTGGAGGCTCTAAAGGGATAATAATACCCCAGCAAGTACTATTTATGTTTAACCACTGTAATGCACTACACTACACCCCCTTCCTTTATTTGTTCCACCCACCTCCTCCTCACAATCAGCCAATCATCTCACACCCTTCCTATCAACTTACTACACTCATTTTCCTTTCATATACACCTACTTCTATCCCTACTAGCTTACTTACTATTACTTCACTAATTTATAACTGCTACACTCCCTCCCTCCAATCACCCTAACTTTCAACACACTTACTCTACTACATAACTGCATAATCATTCCTCTACTCCTTCACCGTTAGTTCACTTTGACACAGATTTACCTGCCTACCTTCCTTATTCCTCAAACATTTTCTAGCCCTCTGCCAAACTCATTTACTACAACCGACTCTACTCGCTGTCTTCTCTTCCCTTCTATTCCTTCCTTTCCTATTTTATCATGTTTTCCTTTCAGAAAATAAAGCAGATACAATCAAAAAAACACTTTAAATCCACAGAAATGGCTATCACACTTGAGTGTTTAGCCGACAACAGCTAAACAGGTAATTTAAAAACAAAAACGTCTTTGTTAATGTTCAGGCAGTAAAATAAGTGCAATATTTATTTTATTTTACATTTGTTAACCGGGGGTGTCTGACTGAGCCGAAAAGGCCCATTTTCAGCAGAGGCCCGGGGATAAAAGCTCCACAAAGAAAAATTACAGACACATTTAGTTATTTAGACATGATCAGTATACACACAAATTACAAGAGACATGTTTTTACAGTGGTATGCGGCACAAACAGTTACAGTGGAGAGAACAATCAAAAAACATATTAATTTTAAAAATAAAGGTAAGTAATAGATTTGTGGTGTACAGCTGAATTTTGGAATGTAGGTAGAATACATACATAGTACACAGGTACAGTACATACACTGTAGATTAGCCAGTGTTTGTGAGTAAGATTGAAAAACTATTATCAATTGCTCTAGATTTAGTATGCATATGTTATCTGCTTTCACTAGTCTGGGGAGCAATCATGGCACTGCCAACTTTGCTTGAGATTTTGCATGATTGAGGTCTTTAAAGGAGGCTTTGGATGATGTGTTTTGAATGCTAGTAGGGACAGAGTTCCATTTTTAGCCACCAAACTACTATATAGTGCATCTCCAAAGCTATTGTAGCTGTTGGTGACTTCTAGTAGTAGTTTGCTTGATGATCTAAGAGGCCTTTTGGCTGAGTGATGTTGTACTAGGTTTTTGAGGGCAGGACACTTATTGGGGAGGTAATAGATAGAATGACAGAGGCAGAGCTGATTGTAGGTTAGGAGGTTGGGCAGTTCAAGCCAGTGGAGCTGTCTCAAAGCAGTACAGTGATGAGTTCTATATGAACAATTTGCAGCAAAGCGGGCAATTCTGTTATAGCAAGCTTCCATTTTGCTTAGTTCAGTTTTGTTGAGATTAGTCAGAATGGGAGATACATAGAGTAGGGTGGATAGAAGTTGGGAGCGAGCAATGGCTGATCTTGTGTTGTTGGTAAAAAATTGTTTGATATGGTAGAGTGACCCCAGTTTGGCATGTACTTTTTTAATAGTCAAGTTCAGATGACTATCAAATTTTAGGTGGGAGTCTATGGTTATTCCCAATAGCTTAGCCTGTGCCACTGGAGCAATTGGAGTAGCATTTGTGGAGTAGATAGTGAATTGACTGTCAGTGTTTTTGTTAGAACTGGTTATAATCATAAGCTGAGTTTTCTTTGGATTGAGGATAAGTTGGGCTTTGGTAAGGTAGTTTTCAACGTCAGAGAATGCTAGTTGAGTTGTTTGCAGGAGGGTGGGAATGTTTTGTGCATCACAGATTAAGGTAGTGTCATCTGCATACTGAATTATAGATGCATGCTGTGTGGAGGTGTGGAGGTCATTTGTGAAGACTGTGAATAGTAGTGGTCCTAAGATAGAACCCTGTGGGACTCCTATAGTTATGGGCAGCTGAGGAGAGAGAGAATTTTCCCATTTCACAGCTTGGTACCTGTCAGTTAAGTAGCTTTGGAACCAGGTAAGAGTGGAATTAGATAGATGATATTGGTTTAGTTTGTTTAGTAGGATTTGGTGTGAGACTGTGTCAAATGCTTTGGACATATCCAAAAAGAGTTGACATTTGTAGGCCTTCATTTTGAGACTGTTTACTGTGTCTGTGAAGCAGAGGAGGGCTGTAGTGGTACTATGGGCAGGTCTGAAATCATGCTGAGTAGGTGACAGGATGTTGCTGTCTGGGAGATAGTTTAGCATCTGGGTATGGATGCATTTTTCTAGGATTTTGGCCAGGGGGAGAGTAAAGCAATGGGTCTGTAGTTATTAAGTTCAGTGGAGGTCCCGCCTTTATGTATGGGTGTAACATAGGATATTTTCCAGAGTTTGGGCACATAGTTTTCAACAATTGATCTGTTTATGAGAGTGGAGACTGGGATAGCAATAGCATCTGCTGTGAGTTTCAAGAAATAGCTGGTGAGTAGGTCGGCTGCTGTTGATGAGGTTTTTAGTTTGGAGAGCATGCTTTTGATTGAAGTGGTGGAAACTGTTTTGAGGGTAAAGCTTGTATTAGTGTTATTTGTGTTGGGGGGATAGTGAGGAAGGAACTGTCCTGTGATACCAAGGATAGAATAGAGTTCACAAAGTGGGAGTTGAATTGTGTTTCGATGGGAACTTTAGTGTCAGGGGTGGTTGGTTTGGGGGTAGCCTTTTGGGTGGATTTTAGTAGCTGTTTTACATTTTGCCAAAAGTTTTGCGGTTTGTGTTGGTATTTAGTTTGTAATGTTGTGTAGTAGGATTTTTTGTCCAGCCTAATGCATTTTTTTGCACGGTTGCGCAGTTCTTGGTACTTAGTTAGGCTTTGTATTTCTTTGTTTTTTTGATAGTAACGCCAGGCAGTGTCTCTGGACTTGAGGATTTGTTTGGTTTCTTTACTGAGCCAGAGGTTTGTAGAGGTTCTAACCTTGATTTTGCGCAATGGAGCAACAGTGTCTAGGTGTTGAAGAAATGTTTTGTTGAAATATGCTACAGCCTGGTCAAGTGGGAGGGTTTTTAGGGGGGGGTCCAGTCACAGTTACACAGTAAAGTGTTGAGGACCTCAGGAGAGAATTTTTTGTTTCTAGTGGATATATAGTTAGTGGTTTTGCATATGCTTGTTCTACTACGTATAAAGTATATTATGTTGTGGTCACTTAAGGTGTCTGGGAGACTGCCTGTGTGAGGGTACAATGTGGGGTTGCTAGTTAGGACCCAGTCAATGATGGATTCCCTTTTAGATTTTTTATCACACCTAGTTGGAATTTGGACTAGCTGCTGGTAGCCATGGAGATTTATTAGATTACTTGGTGGTTCTGATATACAGGTGAACCAATCTAGGTTGAAGTCCCCAGAATAAGGGTTTCTTGTGAGTATGTGGAAGAACACCAGGATAAGAAGTCTTCAAGGCTAGCAGGTGTATTACCAGGTGGAATATAGATCACAATTGTGGTGATGACCTTTTAGGGTGAAGTTGAAGTTGTGAGATAAGTATGTCCCAATTATTGGGGGAGGGGGAGGAGTTTGGTAATTGACGGACAGTTAAGTTGGACTTGTAGAGTAAAGCAGTTCCACCCCCTTTACGAAGTGGTCTGTCTTGTCTAATGATATTGTAGCTGGTAGGGAGAACTTCTGAGTTAGCTATGTTTTTATTTAGCCAGGTTTCTGTTAAAGCAATTATGTCTGGGGAGTAGTGTGCTATTGTGGCCTGGAGTTCAGGTATTTTATTTTTGATACTTCTAATATTAATATTTAGCATTAAAAGATGGTTGGTTTTGCTGCTGTTGTTGATTTGCCCAGGGATGAAGAAAGTGGGGGTGTTATGTTCTGACATTTGTGTTTGAGCAGTTTGTGTTGGACAGGATGGATTTGGGCCTGGGTTGGGGTGGATATCCCCACTTATGGTGAGCCTGGAGTTAAAATGGTTATACAGATGTTGGAGTTTGGTGAGGAGTGTGAGAAAGTATTGTGTTTTTTTGGAGTAGGAATGAGAGCATATGTGTTTAGTTCTGAATTGGTCCGTTATGTAGTTCTTGAATAAGTGTGGGCAGATATTATTATAATGTGTGGTGTCTGTGTATGACAGTGCATAATGCAGTGTTGTGCTACTAAGTTTAGGGATATTGCTAGAGTGATAACTTGTGGTGTTGTAAAGAATTAGGAGAAGACAGACTAGATTTAGTTGTGTGATAGTCATGGTTATAAAGTTTATGTTGTTTCTAGGTGGGGGGGTCTGAATAGGAATTATAGGGTTGCACTATATGTGGATGGGGAAGTAGTGTGGGTGCTGCAAAAATGCCTAGTGGGAATGAGAGTGATTGGGAGTATTTTGTGTGGAGCAAGTTGGTGTGGTTTAATGTGATATGACTTGAGGAGCTGTGATTGGTGGAGGTGATGTGAGGGTGAGCTGTGGGTGTGGCTATGATTACTATAAATGTAGAGGTAGTGGGGGCAGGAGGGAATAGGGGGCAGGGGAGTGGAGAGAGCCCGAGCGTTAGCGACGAGCGGGCAGAGCCAGAGCCAACCAAGGCAAGAGAAAAAAGTAAGTATTATTTTACAAATCTGAACACTTTTAAAACACATTCCTGAGGTCTAATGGCTTACTGGCTAGCAGAATGTAATTGCTGAAAGCACTTGTGTCCTGGTGGGAGACTATAAATTTAAAGATGGCTCCATGCTCAGCAGGATTCTAATATAGACTTTGTATTGGGGGAGGGAGATAGCACAAGGGGTGTAAACCAGGTGGAATGCAAAGAAACCAGAGAGGCAATCAGTGGAAATCAGTGAAGGCCTCAGAGAGGGTAAGTAATAATTCAAACTACCTGTAAAGTGAAGGAGAGAAGAGACAGCAAAGTTTATTAAGGTTGGGAGTGTGTCTTTACATTGACTTGCTGATTAGTAACCAGTTTGTGCACAGATTAGAGTAGGGAGATACATTAGCAATGATAGAGATGCAAATAAGCAGGTGATCCTCCAAGTGATACAAACTAAGGCAGAAGGAACTGAGAGGGCTGCTTGATGGTTAATTTAATTTAGTCACAGGGATGTGAATTAAATATATACTGTCTATTGGACAGTTAGGATTATTGTACTATCGGGGGGGGGACACAAGGCTAGAACAGTCAGTTTTATTAGCAAGCTGAGAACTACTAAGAAATACTGCTAATGTAATAGCTTCACTCTCATAAAACATACAAGTAGAATGCCTGGGTGGACTGACCCTGCTCTTGAGGCTCAAAATGTATATCCTTGTTTAGTCTGCAATACGGATTCCTTCTTACACTGTATAGATGGAGTGGTAGCCGCAGACTGCAGATTTGCTTGAGTGTGCTCCTACTCTTGAGGCTCAAAATGTATATCCTTGTTTAGTTTGCAATACTGATGCCTTCTTACACTGTATAGATGGAGTGGTAGCCGCAGACTGCAGATTTGCTTGAGTGTGCTAAGTAGAATGCCTGGGTGGACTGACCCTGCTCTTGAGGCTCAAAATGTATATCCTTGTTTAGTTTGCAATACTGATTCCTTCTTACACTGTATAGATGGAGTGGTAGCCGCAGACTGCAGATTTGCTTGAGTGTGCTCCTGCTCTTGAGGCTCAAAATGTATATCCTTGTTTAGTTTGCAATACTGATTCCTTCTTACACTGTATAGATGGAGTGGTAGCCGCAGACTGCAGATTTGCTTGAGTGTGCTCCTGCTCTTGAGGCTCAAAATGTATATCCTTGTTTAGTTTGCAATACTGATTCCTTCTTACACTGTATAGATGGAGTGGTAGCCGCAGACTGCAGATTTGCTTCAGTGTGCTCCTGCTCTTGAGGCTCAAAATGTATATCCTTGTTTAGTTTGCAATACTGATTCCTTCTTACACTGTATAGATGGAGTGGTAGCCGCAGACTGCAGATTTACTTCAGTGTGCTCCTGCTCTTGAGGCTCAAAATGTATATCCTTGTTTAGTTTGCAATACTGATTCCTTCTTACACTGTATAGATGGAGTGGTAGCGCAGACTGCAGATTTGCTTGAGTGTGCTCCTGCTCTTGAGGCTCAAAATGTATATCCTTGTTTAGTTTGCAATACTGATTCCTTCTTACACTGTATAGATAGAGTGGTAGAAACAAGCTTTTTAAATCACAGAAACTCTAGAAAAATGGCATTAGATGCAGAATTAGCTAAAGGCAGCAAGACAATGCAGAAAAATTACCCATCATTCCTCATTTAGTTCCCACTGACCGTATTTTCTTTCTTAAATTTAATCAGTATCAGTCAGCACTATACTTATCTAACATCAAACATACTGATAATATTGTCCAAAATTAAATCCTACTTTTCCTGTATATTCTGTAAATTTCTGCTACACTCTGGTGACATTCTCTCAATTTCACACCCTCCCCATCCCTAACCCAAACTCCAGCATCACACAAGAAGCTTAAAATTTTCTCTATAAATAAAAATAGTCTTTGCAACAAATACCAAGTTACATGTTTGGATTACCCTACACTCCCCTGATATACTGTTAATCTCTGAAACCTGGCTCAAACCACACATTAAAGATTCTGAAGTACTTCCCCCAGTTTTCAATATGTTCAGAGCTGACTGACTCGGAAGAACAGCAGGTGGTGTAGCCATACTCTATCCAAACTCCTCCTCTCTCACTCCTCATAGTCATGCTGTACCTTCCTTTGGCAAAGCTGAACTGATCTCTTATCTTAACTTAAATAATCATAAACTCATCTGTATTACTGCTTTGTACATACCCCCAGGCAACAATCTATCAACTCTAGAAGATATCCTATCTTGGGTCTCAACCAATATTTCTGTGGAAACTATATCATCAGGTGATGTCAACATCGACTATCAGAAATGTAACTCTCAGTTCCCTACATATAGCATTAAACTCTTTGGCTTTTCACAACTCTTAACTCACCCAACCTATACCAACTCATCAAACCAAACTAGCTCTGTTATAGACTGGATTTTGTTCTCCTACCCAGGTAACTTGAAATACTACCAGATTAACTTAGCAATCAACACACTACTTGTACAACCAGATTTATCACTCATCTTTGCAAACAACATACTTTCAAAACTCCGACCTTTACAGATATATTAAATACTATAAGCTGGTCTTTTCTTAAATACTTACCCATTGACGTAGCAATCAATAAATTCAACTATATATTCCTAAACACTTTAAACAGATTAGCTCCTCCCAGAAGGAAAAGAATCAAAACTAATTTCTCTCCCTAGCTTTCTGTCAATACCAGATCCCTTATGCTAAACAGGGATAAGGCCTGGACATGCTATAAGAAATAGAAGACACAAGAAAATCAACAACATTTCAGAGAATTGCATAACCTAGTACAGAAACAAGTGAACAAAGATAAAAACAATTCTACTTAATCCACAAGATCAACATAAAACTAGTCCACAAAATTATGTCAATCAATCAATAAAATTTTACACTCTAATTAATTCTTCCCCACAACCCTCCAGTGATGGTACCTCTTCTGATATAGTACCTCAGTTTAACTCTTATTTCATCAGTAGCATAGCATCCATTACTAACAATTTCTCAGCCACACCTGTTACTTTCTCTCGTCCTCCTACTAGCTGCCTCTTCAAGTTTTCCCTATAACCAGTCCCCACATCGTTTATTAATTCTCTATTGAGCAAACTCAATCCTTGTTCCCCCCTCTACTGATAATCTTCCTAACAAATATCTAAAAAATGGCAGCTGACTCAATAGCCTAACTAGTTTCTATACTCATTAACAGATCTATTAAGGAAGCCTATTTGTCCTCCCTGTGGAAAAAGTTCTTCATCCTTCCTCTCCACAAAGGTGGCACTTCCATAGATATAACAAACTACAGGCATTTTGCTATACTTTTGCCTCTATCCAAAATTTAAGAACAACAATTTCTTCAATACCTAATTGACAATAAACTGCTTTCTCCTACCCAACATGGATTCAGAACTGCACATAGTACTACTACTGCTCTATTACCCTTCCCTGACACAGTCAACAAAGCTTGAGATATAAGTAACTTTGTCTCATCTCTATGCTTGGATCTATCTAAAGCTTTTGATACAGTCTCTCATCCCAAATATCCTTTCTTGGCTTAACTGAAACTACCTTACAATTGTGCACCAGTTCTCTAACAGATAGCAATCAGTTAAATGGAATTCCGATTTTTTTCCTTATTTACCAGTCATCACTGGGGTACCACAAGGCTCACTTCTGGGTCCACTCCTCTTTAACCTTTTTATTAATCTTCTTCATGCTTCCTCTA
Source organism: Protopterus annectens (assembly GCF_019279795.1). NCBI lineage: Eukaryota > Metazoa > Chordata > Ceratodontiformes > Protopteridae > Protopterus > Protopterus annectens. Next base: position 1,621,450,815 of record NC_056733.1, on the reverse strand, counting down.
AATAAGCAACCCTTATTCAATATGCTGATGACTCGACTTTAATCTGCTCCTCTAACAATCTTACCCAACTTCAAAATATAACTCAAGAGGCATTCAATTGCATTGAGTCCTGGCTCACCAAGAATCATCTTCAACTCGATCTTAAAAAAAAAAAAAAACTTCTATTATTTTTACCAAACAACTAATCCTTGATAACTCCAACTTTAATATTACTTCACTTAGCAATACTGTAATTGATGTTATTTCACACGCCAAGAAATTAGGTGCACAATTGATGACAATCTTAAGTTTGACCTGCATATCAAAAACAACATAAAAAAACCCACCAAAACTTGGGCATGTTGTATAGGGCTTAAAAAATCCTCACCAACTCTAAAAAAAAGTAACTTTTGCCACCACTTATCTCTTACCATACCTTCTATATTCTTCTCCTAGTCTAACTAATCCTCACGCTTCCCTTAAAGTAAAACTGAATCAATGCTATAATAAAACAGCCAAATTTGCTACTGCCCAACCCCTCAAATCACACCACTGCTCTTCACTAAAAACCCTAAATTGGCTTGAACTCTCATGCCTGCATTACTTTTAATCAGCTATTAACACAAAATATTCTACAATTCCTCAGTGTCTCAAACCATCTCTTCCCTACTCCAACATTACCTTTCATGTTCTTCTCACAAGCATCTCCTATATAAACCTCAAAGGTTGAGTGGTGTAACTGTATACTCATACTGTGTTGCCAAGACCTAGAATAACATTCCAGCATTAATCAGACTGATATCTCACTACTTTACCTTCAGCTCTCTCCTAGAAGAACATCTGTCCAACTGCTGGATCTGTTCATGCTCTATACCATCGCATTACTCCTCCCTATTCACGTTACAGTAATTACTCTTGACCCAACTTACTACCTGTCCTGTCTCCCATCACCCAAGCCATTTCTTTGGTAAACCTTCAACTTTGATATCTGCTTTTTCCTTCTTTGTCTAAACAAATCACTCAGCTTCTCTGCTCTACCGTTATATGGTAGTTTGTATTTTCAAACTGTATTAATATTTATATAAAGTTGTGGTACTAATATCGTACTTCTTAATATCTCTGTTTTTCAAGAATTTGCTTATATCTTTAAAAATGTGGAGCTTTTCTCTGCAGGCTTCCGCTGAAAATGGGTTTATCTTTTACCCAGTCAGACTTTCCTGGTTAGCAAATGTTGAATAAATAAATAAATAACAATTTACATTAATATTAAATCCTTCTGAGCAATGGTCCTCTTCTCAACCACCAGAATAACATACTGACCATTGTGGTACTTTGAAACAGTGACTGTTTCTAGACAAGTCAGCACTACCATGGCATCTTCTCTGCTTGCTAACACACATTTGTTTAGCTTGTCACGGTGGACCTTTGTATGACAAATGCCTCATATGGTTACAATGAAAACATTTTACCACAAAACCTGGGCATGAGGTGATGTCCATATAGCATAATTTTAGCCATGTATAGTAATGGTATCCCTCTTGTTGTACAGTTGTAACATACTGGCAACACAGAAGTCACCCTTTCTATCAATCTCTTCAGCATTAGTACATTCCTGGTCTGCCAACTAGCTTCTCATATCTTCCAGCAAGGTAGCGGGTTCTGGCTTACTTTTCCCAACATTTCAAAAGCAATAATTTGACAAAAACTCACCAACTGGGCAAATACATGTTTACTTCTGCAATTAAATGACTGACCTCGGTTTTTCCTATGTCCTCTAAACTATTTTATAAGGTCCAGAAGTTAATTTAAAGCACTCCTGCAACTTGGAATAATCAATACAGTCTGTAGCAATCAATTAGTTATAGCATGCATAGCCATACTCATAAGATGGGCGATTAAAACCCTTACCACCTTCCCCTACTCTGTTTGGCATCAATTATACATCCACTGAAATGTCAGCAAATAACTACAAAAATCATCCCACTCCAGCCAGGGTCCATAATGTGGAAGAATACATCCATGACTGTAAATTAGATAATGTGAGTTTGAATAATGACTAAGGCAGAAAGGGGTGGGAATGAGAGGCTTAACCCAGCTCTCCCATAAAGAGTGGAGGGGGCTGGTGGTCCCAGTCAGACAAGCTGTTCCCATGTAAGCAGAGGCTTGCAGATAACCAGTGGATAACAAACGAGAGGATGGGTGCTTAGTGTGATGGTAGCCCTTGCAAAGCGTGTATGTGGGACAATACACGTATCATGGTAAGGGCATAGGACACTCCCACAGTGGTATCAGTCACCTGGGTTGCGGCTAGAACTATAGCAGAAACATGCCCTCAAGGCTACATTTTGTAAAGGTGTGCCATTGACTGCTCTGATTTCAATGATGTTAAATGAACTGGGAATCATTGGAATTGTGGTGGCTTAATGACTGGCAGGCAAATGGACAAAAAGCAAAGAGCTCAACACCCTTTTTATACAGATGAAACAATTTAGAGATGACCTCAGAATGACCTTGGAATCCATGGCACGGTTTTCATCCCCACTACTGACAAACCTTCCTTCTCATACTGGAACTGCCTTTCTCTTTCATCTTACTCCCTTCTCCTTCTCTGCAACATCAGATCATGTTTCTGTTCTTGCTCTCTTCGCACTTTGAAATGTTGCAGTCTCTCAGCTGCCTTTAGGCATTTTATTTCCATTTTATTAGTTCAAATTGCATTTTAAAGTAATCTGAAACACGACTGTCCTTTCACCTACACCGTATACAACACAGTCCCTGCCACACTGTCTTCAGGTTCAGTGGATTGAAGGTTAGCTACACCCAAGGTGGTTATCCTTCCATCCTTGGTCATAATGGTAGACAGGATTTCTTTTGTTTTGCACCCTTAACCAGTTATGCCTCTGAACCTACCTCTTTGCCTTGCATTCTGGATCACTGAACAAAGGCATTTCACAAGGGTCAGCTCTTGAACCTACCCTCTTTTCCCCATTAACAACCATTTCACTGACCTTCTACAAAGCCAAATTTTACTTTAAGCTAATTACACAGTCCTTGCAAATTTAAATAAAAATTTCACAACACTACAGAAATCCCTAAAAACGAAATTTAACTACTCTGGAATTGGTTTGAAACAATACGTTTGAAGTAAATACCTTAATTCCAATGTCACCCTACCGCTAATTAATGATCCCATCTGCATATGTTTGCCTAACATTAAGGAGCAAAATACCTTGGCATCCTTACTGATATTATGCTAACTTTTCCAACTCATACAGAACAGCAATCCCAGAAAGCACAGAACCATCTAAAGAACCTACATTTCCAAACTTTTGGCACAGGAAGCTTTTAAGTCTACTGCACATAATGAACTAACTCATCATGAATATAACCTCCCTATCTTTGCTATGAACTCCTCCATCAGCAACTCCAAGAAAAAAAAATGAAAATAAAATTCTAATGTCTTGCACAAAATAACGACACCACTTTTCCTCTATCAAAAAGCCAAATGGCTCCCCATTACTGAATGACATTCTTTCCTCCATAACTTCTGCACTCACAAACGTCTACACAAGTCTTATTGCTTTCCACTTACCTGCAAACTATTCACTCATTCTAATACCAACTTTCTATGACATCATGACAATATTCACCTATCAACTTTCCATAATTTCATAAACAATGAAAGATACATTTAGAAAAAAAAAGACACTGTTTTACTGATAAATATTGAATGTACATATTACCACATAAAACATCTCCTTGTACTTAACTACTGGTAATGCTCCAAACGGGTGTGATGCTTGTTACATGGAAGGTGTCGAAGAATTAAATCTCAGGGCCATTTTTCATACTGGACCCCTTTAATGTATGGGATATCCCACAGATAGATTACACCATTAATTTTCTTTAACTTTGTCTTTTCAATACTATCAACCTCCAAAAATACTGGATATCAAAATACACTGATATTAATATTGGGGCTTTTATATAAATAAAGGATGACTGTACATCACTGAATGTCTTTCTGACACTTTTGGCTAATTGTTTTTATTAAAACATTCTAAATGTGCATTACGACATACGTGATGTATATTTTGACTAAGAGTACAACAGATGCCACCACCACTTTTAGTACAGTTAACGGCTTTTAAGAACACAGGTGACTTTTTTTTTTTTTTTTTTTTTTTTGCAGGAACAGGAATTTCAAAGAGAATGCAATTAATGTTAAAACCAAGGCACTGAATACTGCATGCCTTACTTGCAGGATTATAATACTGAAATCACATACTGTGCTAACAAAACTGTACACAATATATGTCACACTGAATATAATTCTATTTTGTGATTATTCTAAAAGCTGGCTTATTGTCTTTAGAAAGTGTGCAAAGAAAGTTTTCAAGAAGGATTAAAATCTGTCAAAAGAGGTCTCTTTCAGAACACCTTGAATTTTTAGGATTAGATTTCATCAGTTACAGATTTATAAAGGCTAGTCTTTGTTTAGCTTACATGGCCTTATTAGATGAAGAACTGAGACTTTTGTTAGGCATAGAAATATTATATAATATGGAGTAATGTAGAGGTAGCAATCTTATGTAGAAGATAGATAAAAAAATACTGTAAATAGAACAAAGTTTGCATCACAGTCTTTCACAAGTATGTGGCATGAGTTACCATAATACTCAAGATGAATGGGTGAGTTATTCAGTTTATCCACTCATTGCAGAGTCTGTGCTTTAACATGGCCTGTTAAGTTAATCTATTTATTTTTACTTATTTTATTTAACCTTTGTTGACTGGTTTTTGTCCCACTTTGCTAGTAACCTGTTTTCAGGGTAGACCTGAGGAAATTTGACCCAAGTATCGTGGAGCTTCTCCTATTCTTTTTGATAGGTGCCGAGGAATCTTTTACAGCTACCTGAAATACCACCAACTCAGGCAGATGGGGCCTTGGTTTAATGTCTTATCCAAAGGAAGCCAAACTCAGGAATTCAGCTTATGCTGCACTGCAGTGTCAGCAATCAATCTGTCTTGTGTGGGAATAGAACCCACAGCTTTCTGCATCAAAGAAGTGTGTGCTACCTCTTGTGCCACTGATACTATACATACATAAACTATGAAGCATATCACATATTGAAAAAAATATTTGCAGCTGTACTTTGATTTTGAATTACTAAGACGGTTTATTTACTACTTTCCAGGCTGTTCGATGTAACACTGTACATTTATGCAAATGCCACTTAATTTCCAATTGTTTATACTGTATTAATATTTCTTCAAAATGTGGTGTAATTGCAATGACATTCTTTGTTTTAACACTGTAATGGTTATTTTTTTCTGTAATATCCAATTGTATAACATCAATTAATATGTATGGAATAATTTCTTGATTATCTTTGTATTTGTATATGGTCCAGGATGTGACTACAAAGGTCCTTTGAGCATTTCACTCACCTAGTTAATAAATGTAAGTCTTCTTCTCTTGTGGCTGTTCCTGTTAGGGGACCCCACAGGGGATCATCTGTTCCCACTTCTTCCTGTCCTCTGCATCTTGCTCTGTCACACCAACCACCTGCATTGTCCTCTCTCACCACATCCATAAACCTAATCTTAGGCCTTCCTCTTTTCCTCTTACTTGGCAGCTCCATCATTAGCATCCTTCTCCCAATATACCCAGCATCCCTCCCTCAGCACGTCCAAACCAATGCAATCTCGCCTCTCTGGCTTTGTCTCCAAACCGTCCAACCTGAGCTGACCCTCCAATATACTGATTCCTAATCCTGTTCATCTTCATCACATCCACTGCAAATCTTAACATCTTTAACTCTGCCACATCCAGCTCTGAATCTTGCCTTTTTGTCAATGCCACCATCTCTAACCCATATAACATAGCTGATCTCACTACCCTCTTATAAACCTTCCCTTTCACTCTTACTGGTACCAGTCTGTCACAAATCACTCCTGACACTTCTCCACTCATTCCACCCTGCCCATACTCTCTTCTTCTCCTCTCTTCCATACTCACTATTACTCTGAACTGTTGATCCCAAGTACTTAAACTCATCCACATTCGTCAACTCTACTCCCTCCATCCTCACTATTCCTCTATCCTCCCTCTCATTCACACACACACATATTCTGTCTTAGTCCTGCTGACCTTCATTCCTCTCCTCTCCTCTCTAGAGCACATCTCCACCTCTCCAGTCTCCTCAACATGGTCCCTACTCTCACTACAGATCTCAATGTCATCTGCAAACATCATAGTCCATGCGGCCTCCTGTCTGATCTCATCTGTCAACCTGTCCCTCACTACTGCAAATAAGAGCTTAGAGCTGATCCTTGATGTAATCCCACCTCCACCTTAAACGCATCCGTCACTCCCACCGCAGACCTCACCACTGTCACACTACCTTCGTACATATCCTGTACCACTCTTACATACTTCTCTCTGCCACTCCCGACTTCCTCAGACAATGCTACAACTCCTCTCTAGACACCCTGTCATATGCTTTCCTCTAAGTCCACAAAGACACAATGCAACTCCTTCTGACCTTCTCTATCTTTCTCCATCAACACTCTCAGAGCAAACATAGCATCTGTAGTGCTCTTTCCTGGCATGAAACCATACTGTTAATCACTAATCATCACCTCCTTTCTTAACCTAACTTCCACTAGTCTTTCCCATAACTTTAAGCGATGACTGATCAATTTTCTTCCACTGTAGTTACTACAGCTCTGCACATCACCCTTATTCTTAAAGATAGGTATCAAAACACTTTCTCCACTCCTCTGGCATCTTCTCACTTTCCAAGATTTCATTAAACAATCTGGTTAAAAACTCCACTGCCATTTCTCCTAAGCACCTCCATGCTTCCACTGGTATGTCATCTGGGCCAACAGCCTTTCCATTCTTCATCCTCTTCATAGCTGTCCTTACTTCCTCCTTGCTAATCTGTTTCACTTCCTGATTCACTATCTCCATATCATCCAACATTCTCTCTCTGTCATTCTCTTCATTCATCAGCCCCTCAAAGTACTCTTTCCATCTACTCAACACGCTCTCCTCCTTGTGAGTACGTTTCCCTCACTATCCTTTATCACCTTTACCTGCTGCATATCTTTCCCAGTTCATAAATGTAAGTAAATGAATAAATAAACTAGCGTGATTAAAACAAAAAAGATAAGTGCTGTGCAATGCATACCTTTGCATATTTACCTCCTGGATGCAACGGAATATACTTTTTAGGTGAAACATTGCTCTGAAGGCTAAATACATCCAGTTACAATATCTCTATCACTGCAAGCCAATATGTAATGGCACAGGTTACCACCACTATATGCTGGCTACCACTGCCAGCAATTTGTCAGTGGCTTTGGTCTTTCAGTAGACCCACTACCTCAATAAATATTGGCAAATGCAGAAAAAAACAAGAATATATCAAAACGTAATTCAGTCAGTAAGTACAAAATATGAATACATCTTCAGACAGAACTCATAGCAGTATGGTGAGAGAGGTGTATCCCAGATAACTGCAGAATAAGGATTCTAGTCCCAGTGTACAAAAACAAAGGGGGGGTTTCACAACTGTGGGCAGTAGAGGGGTATCAAACTCCTGTCACATGTCACACTGTATGAAAGTGCTGCAGGGGGTTACTGATAAAAAAACACACAGCGCAATAGAAGGTAAGATGAGCAGTTCACTTTCAGATCAGGATGCCACACAACTGACTTGAAGTCTGCAGTGAGAGAGAGAGAGAGTTGAGAAAAAGTTACAGCTGAGGAAACAGTCCATTTCTAGACTTGAATTAAGCATATGGCAAGTCACAAAAAAGCTAATTTGGATAGTTCTGTGATGCTTGGCAGAATTAGTGCAGGCTATGTACAAGGACCCAATGACACAAGTACAGTCGGTGTTCAGACTCAAAGAGGAGTTTCCCTGTGGGACCAGGTGTCCATTAGGGTTCAGCCCTGAGCCCACTGCTGTTCATACTGATGATGGGCTACATTAGCAAGCAAATCAGAGGGGACAGATCTGTATGTAGATAATCTGGCACTACAAGCAGACACTGAACAAGACACTTGTTGTGGCAACAAATGGAATAATCAGAAGAAGATGAAAATTGGGATAAAAGGAAAACAGTGGAACAGGTTAACAGCTTTAAGTATCTGAGAGGGGTGACTGAGGAAAAGAGAAGTCTGAAAGAGGAGATCAAAGCAAGATTCATGGGGGTTGCAAACAAGTAGCCCAATGTGTCAGAGGTAGTACATAACAGAAGAATGCCAAAGAAGCTGAAAAGTAAGTTGTATAAAACAATGGTGTGACAAGTAACTAAACGTAGTTGTTTTAACCAGCTTAAGACATTCACACGTCAGCCATGTCTCACTTTGAAATATCTCAGTTTTGTACTACCACTGTATTACTGTTAATATTTTCATTGTGTTGTTTTTGCACATGGACATGTTAACAATGTTTTATTTCTGTCATGCTCTGATATCACTTTATGATGTTTTTAAACTTAATGTTATGATATTCTCATTAATTCCAGATCGTGGCTGAAAAGGTTCAGTAGATCAACTCATGCACCCGGTTAAGAAACTGTAAAATTTTACTACAGTTCTATATTATTCATAATTTTAGCAAGTCACTAAATGGATATGCATTTTCTAATCTTTCTAATCACCCTACTGAATCCATGTCTGACTGTGTCGCAAAGCTAAAAAAATAAACCTAAAACTGTAATTATAGAGGTGAATTACAGCAATTACTAAACAAATCTTCTGAGGAATAAAGGAACGCACATAAAGAAGGTTAAAAGAAAGTAACCCAAAAGTCTGTAAACCTATTTACTGAAAAGATAAAGTAGATAAAAATACAAATCCATACCATCCAGCTGCATATATAACTCTGAAGAACTATAAACAGCATATTTTAAAAAGGTGACTCACCATAATATTTCACATTAACTACAATTAATTCACAAAATACCCACAAGAAAAAGGAATCAAACAGGATTTTCAATATATATACTTGCACATAAATACATATATAAAAATGGGGCGGAATAAAATGAAGTCCAGCTTGAATCATGATAATATGGGAAACAGGATCAGAACTTATAGCATTGGTATTATTATGGTATCTGATGTACATATGGCTCTGCCCTTCTATAAGGCCTTTTTTAGGCAAAACTACCACACCTAGAACACACAAAAAAAAAAAAAACACCAAATCCATCATACTAGAGTGACTTCAATATAGATAGACTGACCCACCTCGCTTACCAACAAGCCCTGGCAAAAAAGTTCCTGAATTCATAACCAAATAATGCCATGGAACAACTAGTCACCATCCCACAAGAGGGACAGAATAGATAACTCATCATCACGAACATGGAGCACAAAATGTTCAACACGAGTATACCCCTCTGCAGGTTTCTCAAAACAAAGACTTTGTAACTAAAACCAAGCTGGCCCAGTCTGCGTGGACTCTAAATAAAAAAAGAAGCTACAAAAAAAGGAAAAAGCAAAGCAAAGCAAGAGCAAACCCCTTACCAAGTATAACTAAAAAAAAAAAAAGTAAGTAAAATCATAAAAACCAAAAAAAATTAAAAAAGCAAATTTCGAAAAAAAGCTAGTAAAAGAAAAAATAGCTATTTACTCAAACCTAGGAGAAAAAAGAGAGAAAACTCCAGATATGCTCAGATGAAGTTCAAAATGATGTGAAGATTACTGATCCTACAGACATTGCCCATACGCCAGGCTGACAGGTTCCTCCATAAACTTCCCCCTCCCCCAAAGGAGAGATATCTATACCAAACGATCAGCCCCCAAGTCAGAACTGCTCTCTCCAAACTGCTCTCTCCATCCAAAAAAACACACAGCATGGGACCTGTGTGATGGCTGTGTCGGCGGCCAGCTCCCTCAATGAGGAATTAAACCCACAGCTAGGACAGCTGTTTATGTCAAAAACAGTACTCCTGTGGCTGGCATCGTGGCGGACTGGCGACTGTGCTCCCACTTCACAAAGTCACTGGCGGTCCCCCTCCAAATTACCGCCCCTTTATGCCCAGCTGCTTGACAAAAGCCATAAAATGTGGAGAAGCCATCAGTGGACCTCAATAAAGACATAGGGAATTTGCAGACTTTGGATTGATCCCACCTCCAGTTGTTGGCAAAGGCAGATCATGCCTTTTAAACTTGGTTGACTTTTTTTTGAAACAGTCACCAAAGCCATTGATGAGGAAAAAAGATGGGTGAAGTTGCAAACTGGCTGAGGACAGACAGACCCACAGGGTGAGTGCTGGGCGCCATGTCAGACTCAAAGCCTGTACAAAGTGGTGTCCCACAGCTCAGTCCCCTGGCCCACTCTTGTTTGGCATCTACTTTAATCACAGAAGAGTTTAAGAAGTTATCGGGGGACCCCCCAGGTTGATTGATCTGTCATGTCGACACCCATGTAGCTAAAAAAGTAGTTAGGAACCCTTCTACATTGCCACCTTATCATGATCTAGATCAAGGAGGTCATCTTCTCTCATCCATCCTCATCAGACCAATGATTGAGTACAATGCCCTGATGTATCGTCTAGACAAGCACTGCAGCAGCTGGGCCAGCCAAAGCCTCACCAAAAGAAAGGGTAGGTCTCAAAATATGTCCTATGCTGCCCGACTGAAAGAACTCCAGCAGTCACTGCACTGCTCAGACACAGCAAAAAAAAAATAGGTATATATAGTTCCACTAAAGCAAGGGTGCGAAAACAAAAAAACGATGGGCTAGGCTTGTAAATGCCCTTGGGCAGATAGCCTAGTATGAACCTATGAACCTATGAACCTATATGGCAATGCAAGCACTAAACCAAACCTTCAAGCTATTTTCCAAAAGTAACACTTAAATTAGTTAAATCCTCATTATTACATTTTACCTAAATAATTTTGACAAAAGCCTGTTTGTGGACGTTAGATAGCCCTTTGGATTTCATTATGGCCGTACAGAATATTAATCAAGATGCGTACACCAAACTGGAAAGTCTGGAGTTTTTTCTGCTTCTGTCTTTTAACACAATTTACATGACTTGCAATTTAATTTCTTCACTGCTCAACAGCACAGGCTAGCACATAACAAACTATCCATTAACCTCAAAGAATATATTATCACTTAAGGCACTGTCGAACATCTGAAAAATACTGAGCGTTTCCTTTCACAGATCATTTAAATTACCTGATTAACCAAGCTACCCAGCACAGACATCAGAGCAGTTCTGTAGCAATCTATTTCCTTAAAATCCCATGTAGAAATGTTAACAGAATCTTCTGTCGCTCAAAGACTGCAAAAGAATCACCAGCCTTCCCTGCTGAGTGGCTAAGAAAGCTATGAGCATACATTTTCCGAAATCCAATACATCCTGCCAGTAGATGTGCTATCTACCAACAATACTACTCTACTTTAGTTATGATAAATAAGATCTATAACTATTTTTTGGCTGACCATTGAATTATCATTGTTTACTTGCTACAAAAGGCAAACTGGTTGCTGGTGATGGTATACAAACTAGAAAGCATAGCTGACTGTTCTCCACCAGCGGACAGAATTTTAATTAAAATTTCTAACTACTCACTTACAGTTTAATGGCCTTAGAGAGGGCATTTATGATCTGCTCTTTAGAGATACAAGGTAGGAGACAGGTGGTAGGGATGTCATGGGGTATGTTTGGAGGGGACAGGGGAGTGAAGCTTTCACATAATCTGTCAGCCAACAGGTGAGTTAAGTCCACAGGCTCAGTATATGTGGTATCATTAACTACTAGTTTGGCACAAAACTGTTCCTTTCCTTTTAGGTTACAAATGTAATTAAAGAATGCCTTATAGTTGTCCTTAGTTGAGGAAGGCAATTTGGATTCATAGTGTGCAGCGGTAGTGTTGTTGCCTCACAGCAAGAGGTTCTCCTGTTCGATTCTCAGCTAGTGTGCGGGGAGTGCCTTCTATGTGGAGTCGGCATGTCCTCCCCGTGGGTCGAGTGTCGTTCCGAAAGACATGCGTGAATGGGCGTGCCTTTGTTGAAGGTTGGGCGTCAAGTTGGCAACTCGGCACCGTGAAAATCTACTGCCAATCATTAGTGGACCGGAGTTCCGCTGTGGCGACCCCTAACCGGGAAAAGCCAAAAGACAAAACACACACACAGTTCACTTTGGAGAACTTCACAAGAAGTCTTATTTGCTTAAGCTGAGGAAGGAGTCTTTCCAGTTTAGGGCTTGCTTCCTCTTACTCTTGGACAGCAATTTATTTCTTTTATTGTAAAGCCTGTTAATGGCAGTTGTCCACCAGGCAGGTTTGCTCTTCCTTGAGGAGCTTGTTTTGGTCTCATCAGGTACGGCCGAGTCAATGCAGTTATACAGGTGTTTGTATAAAGCATTGGTGTAGAACTCTGCAGAGCTGCCAGTTCCATCGGGGGGTGCATGTGAAGCTATTTATACATCCCGTAATCTGCTTTGGAGAAGTTTTTTAGTTTAGTTGCTAGGGTGGGTCAGGTGTGATAGTTACTTAAAAAAATGCAGTCATAGTTTATTTGAACACTATGACTTAATGAAATGCAGATTGTTTTCCTAAAGCTGGTTACATTCTCTGATCAGATTTCAACTGCACTGAGTGAAGTGTCATCTGTTCATATCGGGTAGCAGAGTCTTTCAAAAGTCTTTAGACTCGAAGAGAGTCAAGTAGGTGCACAAGTGGCTCCATGGTATAAAATGAGTGTGGCCAGCGTGCACACTTACAAAACAGATGAAACAAGTGATGTACATAAAGGTATCTTCTAATGCAATCGGTTACTCAGTTTGTCTAAATCAGGCATTAAGGTGCGAGAACTAAATAAATTATGGAGCGTAAGGTGAAATGTGTGGTTGGTTAATCAGACTCGGAAAGGACTACTGCAAAGAACATAATGGACCTGAATTTCACTGTAAACTAATCCAGAATAGCTGTTTGACAAGAAAATATTGGAATGCACATATATAATCAACAAATAAGTGGTGAAAAATGCCAGGTAAAATCCCGGCCTGTATACATTTTAAGAGTTCCTTTGTACTATTCCACAAATGTTTCTTCCTATATGCAAGTTATTAGGAAGCATCGGAATATTTTAACTATAGATAAGGATATAAGTGAACTAGTAGATTTGAAACCTAAATTTATTTTCAGAAATATGAAATCTTTGAAGAGGCAACTTTGTTACCCAGCTTATAAATAGAGGGACTACAAGGCTAAGGCTAATAAGCCTAGCCAATTACCCCATGTGAGAATAACCTGTGGTAAATGCTCAATATGTCAATTCATTGATAGTACAGCACAGTTTAAGCACCCAGATCAAAGGAAAGTATATCATTTTAGTCTATATGCTACTTGTGATACTGAGCATATAGTGTATTTAGCCTGTTGCACTCAGTGTTCTAAAGTTTATGTGGGTAAAACAGATAGGTCATTAAAAAAGAGAATTAAGGAACACATGTATTACATTAATAAGTGTAATAATGTTAGTGCCCTGGCAAAATATGTACAAGCAACAAGCCCTGAACACCTTTAAATTTATGGCTATAGGTAGAATTTATGAAAATATAAGGGGTGGTGATGTTAGGAATGTCACTGAGCAACTGCAAGCTAAGTGGATAATCAGGTTAAGGGGTGATTATGGGCATGGGTTAAATGACTGTGTACCTATTAAACACAAGTTACAATCTAGACCTTTGGCAAGATAGTTATGTATTTTATTGTTAATATTAATAGATTAAGTATAGTTGTATATAAGCCATATATGTTTTTATAGATATATTTTTAATGCTTGGAATAGGAATTTATTAAGTGTGTGTACCTGTCTAAATTTTAAGCTTGTATTAAGTCATGTGACTAATTAGTGTTTTTATATTTATAAGAGTCTTTAATCAGGAGTTGTATTAGCATCTGATAAAGCAGCACAGACTGTGAAAGCGCTTATGAACTTTGAATAAACTGGATTTCTATACTGGAGAGCTTGGCTGTTTTTGAGTTCTTCTGTCTTGTTGAATTTTATGGCAAGAACTCGATGTATCCAAAGAAGTAAGAGTACAGCTGGGAGTAATCTATTTTTGTGAACTACTTCCAAAAGGTCACTAAGTCTCTGATTACTCAAGACAAACTGACTGGGTAAGACCAGTGACATTACAATGTAACCTTTATTTGCTCCTATTTAACCAAATATTATAACAGATACTGAGTATAAAGGGTATCATGCCAACAAGATAACAGGAAAAGAATCTGAAATATACTGTCAGTATTTTCAATTACAGGTTACTTGGGTGAGACTTGTGTCTAGTATATGTCTGCTACCAGTCTGATGCTTTCTGAATCCCCATGCCTATCTTACAATGCACATGAGAAAAACACATCTGAAAACTTACCAACAAAACTACATAAACAATGAAGTTATATACTTACTATAACATCTCATCTGTGCTGTCGCTCTTCATTTTTCCTTGACATATGGGACTCAATTCCGACCCTCTTGGAACAGATCGTGAGAACCAAAAACTCTACCCAGAATGCCGCTCTCTAGATTACCTCAGATCGAGTTTGCAGCTATAAAGGAAGGCATGAAAAAGAGCCTTATTCCAATTGTAGAGGCTATGTCCAAGGTCATATATGAAATAACAGATAATTAGGACTAGAACTCATTCTTCCAAGGAGCCTGAAGGAGCGGGAAAGGTAGGTGGGGTGCCAAGGATAAATGAAGATCGACAACACAGATGGAATGTTATGGTAAGTACATAACTTCTTTATCTGATGATGTCAACCTTCATTTATCCTTGATGCATGGGACAGAGTCCCCAGCTACCTTATATCTTGGGAGGCCTTACGGAAGGATGTTCCAGAGTACCATAGAGCCAAAGGACGCTCTTCACCTGGAGACCAGATCCAATTTGTAATGAGTGATAAAGGTGTGTGGAGTAGCCCAGGTTGCTGCTGAACATATGTCATCCATGGAAGCCTTTGACTAAAAAACAGCAGACGTGGCTACTGTCCTAGTAGAATGTGCCCTCAATGGTGCTGGTAATTAGATTTTTTTTTATTTTTTTATTGTAGATGAAAGTTATGCATTCTCTTAACAACTTAGATAAAGTGACTTTTGAAACAGGTTTACAAATGGATGGACTAGAAAAGGAGACTAATAACTCGTCCGATTTCCTAAAGTCCTTTGTTCTACTGAGATAAAAGCGCAATTGCTTGCGAACATCTAACAAGTATAAACAACATTCTCCCTTGTTAGAAAAATTAGGGAAGAAGACTGGAAAATCAATAGACTGATTAATGTCAGCTTCAGATACTACCTTAGGAAGTAAGAATGGGTTAGTTTTTAGTGAAACCCTGTCTTTATGAAAAATCAAATATGGAGGTTTTGAAGATAATGCTTGAATCTCTGAAATTCTTCTGGCGGACATAATGGCTACCAGAAGAATGGTCTTCCATGAAAAGAACTTCAGGTCACAAGTAGCCACTGGCTCGAAAGGGGAATGGAGCAAAGATGGGTTCCTATCATAACAACAAAATGGCTGAAGATCGAACAGCCTAAAACATGAAAATGCCACTCGTCAATGTGTTTTTTGTGAGATTGCGGTACAGTAAGGATTGGAAAATTTGCCCTTTTCTCACTGTAGTGCCATCCCGTAGTTGGTATATATAATTAGCAAGGGAGGGGCAACTTCGAGGTATGGCATTTTCGACTTTGAGGCTGTTCGACATTTGGATTTTTTGATGTTATAATATAGACCCACCAAAGACTGTAGAACAACATTAAGATCCCAAGGAATGACAAGATCCTTATAAGGTGGTTTTAACCTCAAGGTTCCTTTCATAAACACTTTGCACAATCTATGAGAGATTAACGAGTGATCTTTGAAACAATCATGGAAGTTGGAAACAGCAGCTAGTTGGACTTTAATAGTAGAAGCAGCAGTTCCCTGCACAAAAAGCATAGCTAAAAATTAAAACACCTTTTCAACTGGTGCAGAGAAGGGATCAATACAATTATCGTATGTCCAAAAAGAAAATCTTTTCCACTTACTGTGGTAAAGTCTTCTGGTGGAAGGCTTATGGGAAGCTAACAAAATTTTTCATACTGGGGAGGACAGGTTATCTTGCCTGGCAATTAATGGAATTGGAGGAACCAAGCTGTAAGCTTGAGGTTTTGGAGACTGGGGTGAACTAGTCCCTGTGAATCGGACAGGAGGTCCGGATCTGGGTCCAGAGTCCATGGATGGTGAATTAGGTGAGGCCAAAGAAAGGGGAACCAGACTTTTCGAAGCCAGAAAGGAGCAATGAGGATCACCTTGCTCTTCAACCTGATGGCTTTCTTCAAGAAAGAAGGTATTAGTGGAATGGGGAAAGGCATAGAGCAGTCCTGAGGGACAGTCATGAAGGAGATCATCTCTCAGGGACTCACCCTGAGGGGGGATTACGGCAAAGTAGCTGCTGCACTTGTTGTTCATGGGTGATGCAAGCAGGATGCAGCAAGGCGGGCTCCAGTGATGGAAAATCTCCCTCGCCATTCTGAGATTGAGAGACCAATTGTGAGGCAGGAGAATGCACCCCCTTAACTTGTCCACTACCACGTTCGAGCTCCCCAGGATGTGCGTTGCTATCAGAAAATGGTTGGAAGAGATCACCCATTGCCATACTCTGAGAGATTCTCGACACAGGGGGGGTAAGACTTGGTTCCGCCCTGTTTGTTGAAGTACCAGATCTCTGATTGAATCGCAATCATTCCTAGAGGAAGGGCAGTTTGGAAGGTTTGCAACAGTAAAAAAGCACCACCCTCAACTCCAGGACAATGATATGCAAATCGGCCTCTATCAGGGACCAAGTGCCTTGGACTGTTCTGCCCAGATAATGCCCCCCCCCAACCCATCAGGAAGGCACCTGTGGTCACTATGGCCTTAGGCTGAGGAGGAATGAAGGGTCGGCCTAAGAGAATTTCCTCTGATTCCATCTACCAGGACAAGTCTTTCTTGCAATGGTTGGTGACTTGAATGAGATGCATCAAGGAATGACTAAGAATGGACCACTAGAAGGCTAGAAGCCTCGTGAAATTTTCCTAGTGGGACCAGCATCATGGCCGCTGCCATGGACCCTAGAGCTTATAAAACTAATATAACAGGTACCATGTTGCTGGAGAGAATGGCTTACACCTGGGACCTTATCTTCTGCAATCCGTATAAACTCCAATTCTTGAGTCAGACTTAGTTGGGATGTCGTGTGATTCAACGTAATACATAGACGAGCACAAGTGTGAATAATAAAATCTATTGTCTGCTGTAGTAGATGCCTGGTGAGAATGGTGATGAGCCAGTCGTCTAAATTTGGAAACACTCAGAATCTGTGGAGTCTCATGTGAGCTGCTACTGCTGCCACACACTTGGTGAACACCCTGGGTTCTGTGGTGAGACCGAAAGGCAGAGCTCAGAACTGATAATGACTGGCTTCTAAGCCAGAAAATGAGGAACCTTCTGGAGCGCTTGTTCATTTTTATGTGGTAATATGCATCCTGGAGGTCTATAGAGCACATCCAATTGTCTTTCCCTAAGAAGGGTAGAATAGACTGAATCGTGACCATCAGCAATTTTGTCTGCTGAACAAACTTGTTTAATAAGCTGAGATCCAAAATTGGTCTCCAGTCCCCCATCTTTTTTGGCACCAAAAATAACCTTGAGTAGAATCCAGATCTTATTTGGTCTGGTGGGAATTCTTGGATGACTCTTTTTTTCCTAGCAGCTTTTAAATTTCCGGGGTTGCCTGATCCCTCTGACTGGGTGGAACATCAGGAATTCTTCTGGCTGTTCTTGGGGTGAGAACAAAGTGAATGTAGTATCCTCTGGTAATGATCCTTCACACCCAAGTATCTATGGTTATTTGTTGCCAGGCAAGTGGGTGTAAGGATAACCATCCCGCAACTGCCTCCAGCGGCAAGAAACTGGGCCTCCGTTCAGAAGCGCTGGTAAGGTTTCCCTGAGAAAGAATCTCTGGAACCTTGATTTTGTGGGCCATTTCTGCCAACAGGGTGGCATCTTCCACTGGAGCTCCCACTCTGAACTGAGGAGAGCCACTGCCACATGTGTCCTGAAAAGACCCTTGGGATTTCTTGAACCACATTTTTCCACTCCTCTAGTTCCTGGAGAAAGATCACTGGGGAGCAGAAAAATGTACACCCACTGCAGAGAGAGTCTTATCATCTTTTTCACACCCAGCCAAGGTCTCCCTGACTTTGGGGCCTAATAGGGAAGATCCGTCAAAGGGAGCACTGAGGAATGAAGACAAACAGCTCTGCAAGCTCACACAAGCACATTCAAACATCCCTCCTTATAGCAGCGCTGGAACCCACTGCCCTAGTCATCCCCTCTGCTGCGTGTGCAATGAGCCTCATAGATGAGTTGGAAATAGACTCCAGGATGGCCACTTTATCTTACATCTCCTCAGACATGGCTCCTGCAAGGGGTATCTGACAGCTCCCAGATAAGATCACTCTGGAGTCTAGTAAAGTGTGCCATGAAGTTGAAAGACAATAAGGCGAAGGTCGATGAAGTGTACACCCACTTCCCAAACATGTCCATTACCCTGGACTCCCGGTTAGGTGGATGAACAGTGGAACTTTCTTCTGCAAGTTCCTTCTTTGTGGCTGCCATAAGCACCATGGCATTTACTGCTAACCTATTTGCCCAAAACTGATGTCTCTCTGGTGCGGTGAGAATCTTGCTCGTCTCCTGGGGGGCTCTACAGAATCAGGAGCCTTCCATGCCCAGTATGCAATCAATGTAATGAGATAGTCAGCGAGCAGGGTCAACCAAGAGGTAGATGGGCAAGCACAAAAAGCTTGCAGGTACACAGACTCCTCTGAGGACAGGTCTTTGGGCTTCCAGCCACCCCTCTGCTTTAAAAACTCAAGAATGTCTCCAAAGAAGACATCTTCTGAGGGTCACTGGGGGGGACCCTCCCCTCCCCTACATCAAAGTCTGAGTCCTCCATGACCGACTCCTCTGGGGAAGCTAGGTGTTTCCTCTTACACATCCTCTTCTGGGGCACCTCCTCAGTGGGTAGGGACTTAGTCTGAGAGTCTTTGGTTCTCGTGATCTGTTATAAGAGACGAGCTGTTCCGAGGGTTGGAACAGACACCATACATCAAGGATAAATGAAGCTTGACATCATCAGATCTATTATTTCCCTGTCAGTGAGGCTTGACATCATCAGATCTATTATTTCCCTGTCAGTGAGGCGATGTCCAAGTACACACATACATTGTTTTAAAACAAATAGTCTCAACAAATAGAGTAACAGAATAAGAAAGTTAACATGAAAACAGGCAGCAGCTGCTAAAAATAACCTGAGGATTTCAGGCCCCATAGTTGAAAAATAAGTTGATATATAACTTTTTCATCTCTTACTGCAGATCCATATAATGGAGCCCAGACTCTTGAGTGACAAAAAAAACAAGCATGGTGACAGTGACTTAGAGAATAAGTAGAAAATAGAAAGACAAACCTAAGGAATAAATTTGTGGGGGGCATAGAAGTACAAATCTGAATAACAAATATTAAAAGTAACAACAACCCAACATGCAGTCAGTAAATATTACAATTTATACTGCTTTGAAAAGAATCAAATTCTAGTCTGGTGTTCTTCACCCAGCAACGTAATTATCAATATTCATATGCTCCACAACAAGAAATGTCAAATAAGGTAGAAAAGCAAGCCAGAAAAAAGCACAAACTAGCCACATGAGCCTGTGCTAAGGCAGCTTGAGGAATATCCATGACAGAATAGCCTTACATTAAATAGTGAGTTTTTACAGATGAGAGACACTGGAATTTTAATAACCAACAGAAACCAAAACTGGAAGGCACTGTAGTGCTCAGTGATACAAACTTCAACCTTTACAAGACCAGGATATGCCCAAATAGGTGGAAAAGTGAATCCCTTAACTAATAGATGGGGATTTCAGATGATAAATAAACAGTTAGACGTCAAACTAGAAAACAATAAAGAGAATTAAGTATCCTGCACAATTTCAGTCTGTACTCTTGGGGTAACTGCTTTTTACAATTTCCAGCATTTGAAGATGATGATTCACCATCTGAATAAATGGAGTAGTGGTCCACAACAGCCACCAAAAAGTTGAGGACTCCCCCCCCAAAAAAAAAGATACAGAATGAAATGACTCAAATATGTAGTACATGCAAAGGTAATGTGGATCTCTGCAAGCAAGCAGCTACACACCCTACTTGGATGAACCTAAAGACATTGAAAACGCATGACAGAAAATTAATGGACTGATAACTTTTAATGAATGCTCAAACAAGCAGAAGTGAGACCAGCATGAGGCTGAAAAAAATCAGAGAGGGACTAAGGGTCTATATCCCATTTAATAAAAGACCAAGCAAATTCTAATGATGGTTTGGGAGCAGTCACCAAAGCCTTTAGCATCATTGTTGTTTATCTCTGCCATGCCAGAAAACAAGGTGCCTACTGTAGGAGTCTCTTTAATAAGTTATAACCTCATGAATCAAATACACTTGGATTTCATTTGATTTTTTTTTGAAACACACAAATGCCTTTACCTTATGTTGTACAAGATATTTCTTTTAAAATATACCCACTACACAGCGTGCACAAAGACATTAGCAGAGTATGTGCCACGTTATTTTCATATATTGTGATTATTCTTCTAGGACTTGCATTTCAAAACATTGCATTTCACTACAAGCATAGAAAACATCTAGACTCTGTGCTTCTGTACAGCAAACAATGACCCATTAATATAACCTACACATGCAAAGCATTAAATATTAAAGAAAATATTTCACAGTACATCAATGATTTACAACATTCAAGTTTTATGAAACCTACTTTATTTAGACACTTGGGATTCGCCTAGTACAGAGCTCATAAAGCACCGCTACAGAATTACAGGTCACAGCTTGAACAAAAATGAGAATATTTCACGGATGCAAATTTAAACAGAAAACTTCGGCAAGTATCCAACTGTGTTTAATTCCCCTGCCCATGGTCGCTGGCTGAATAAAAAACTGCCTGCCAAAAGATGTCCTTTATGGTCAGGACACCTATGCAGTAGTGCATTACTGTGCACGTACGTGTAATTTCCAATTTGTAAAATGTTTGTAAGACGTACTAAATTCTTGAAAATAAAGCTGATCCTCAATCAACTCAGATTTCATAAAATAAGCATAGTTTTAAATGACCTACTGATTGTTTTGTTTCAATACATCTATGATGACAACATAAGACTAAGACTTCTGTTGTTAAAATATGTGACAAAAGCAATACTACTGATATATACATGAAAAGGAATCTATGCATGGAAGCATGAACTGGAAAATTCCCTAAACAGAGAACATATGCTGGAAAAAGGATTTTCTCTCATAGGTAGGTACTAGGCTATCTGCCCGAAGGCATTTATAAGCCTAGCCAGAATGTGTTGGCTTGCACCGCCCCCTTAGAACCTGTCCAGCAAAGCCACTGAAGTGATCCCCAGGGGTTTCCCATCCACTCGTCAAAGTTTCTCTTGGAAGAGTGCTAGCGAGGAGCTCTGCCTAATGTATTTTGGAATCTTGTTCAAAGCATGAGAAGTCTCTGGGACAGGAACCTATCCCTCCAGCACTTCCTATTTATTGTTGTGGTGAGGTTTATATCCCTGGAGCATGTGGCTCGAGAGGTTAAGGTTTTCTTTAGGTAGAGCATGTCCATCAATTCTGGGTTGGACATGGCCTTGTATGTCAGGCAGTGATCACCTCTGAGCAGGCGGTATGCAACCGAGTACAGCTGGAGTTTCTTCAGTCGAGCTGCATAGGGCATCTGTTTGAGGTCAGTGATCCTCTTGGTGAGGTACTTCTGTAGTCTTTCCAGCTGTTGCATGTGTCTTGTAAGGTACATCCCAAATGGGGCATTGGACTCTATGATGGGTCGGATAAGTGATGAGTAGAGGGGCACAATGACCTTTTTTGATCTGGATGCGAACCCTTTTGTGATTAGGTAGGCCACATAGAAGGATTTTCTAACCACTCTGGCAATGTGATTATCAAAGGAGAGATTACTATCTACTTGGGTCCCCAGATCCCTTATTACATTTTCCATATTTATGGGGACTAAAATCTATGTGGCAGTTTGTGGGTACTTTGTTTTTTCCAAAGGGGATGACTATGCACTTTTTGGCATTTAGCTTGAGGCCATGATTTTGACACCAGGTATCTCAGTGAGACCCTTTTGGAGGACGTCTGTATCAGCGGGAGAGTCAATTATAGCCCCTAGTTTGCAGTTGTCTGTGAACTTGGTCAGCCATAGTCCTCTTGTGCTTGCCTGTACCTCTGAGAAGTATATGCCGAACAGGAGGGGTCCTAGTACTGAGCCCTGGGGAACGCCACTTGTAACCGGTTTAGCGTTGGACCTAGCTCCCGCAACTCTCACCATGTGGGTTCTGTCCGTGAGCTAGTTGGCAACCCATCTTGTGATGTTGGGGTTTATGTTCAGGCTGGTGAGCTTGTCTATAATACCAGAATGGGGAATGGTGTTGAAGGCCTTTGCGTGGTCTAGGTAGGCTGTGCGTACCACCTTTCCCTCGTCTATAGCCTAGGTAACTGTCTCAAAGAAGTCCACCAGGTTTAGGAGTCATGATCTGCCCTTAAAGTCAAACTGGGGAGGGTCCAGTGTTTGGAGGTTCCCAATGTCTCTCAATGAGTTCCATGATGATGTGCTCCATAGCCTTGCAGACCAAGCTAGTCAGGCTTATAGGGCAATAGTTCCCGGGGTCTGTTGTGGCTCCACCTTTGTGGAGCGGAATAATCATTGCTGTGCACCACTCTATGGGTACGTAACCTGTGGTGAGGCTGAGTTTGAGCAGTGTGTTTAGGTGAGGGGTTAGTTCGTCTTTGAGTTCGTGTAGGATACAGCCTGGGACACCATCCGGTCACATTGATGCTGTGTTTTTGGCATTGGAGAGGGCTGTTTTAACCTGATGGGCCCTATATTCTTCTGGTATGGTTATGGGCCCTTTTGGGGGTGAGAGGGGGGTGAAGTTTGCACTGAATCTGTCTGCCAGGATGCTGGCAATATCGGTCGGTTCAGTGTATTTTGTGCCATTCTGCACTAACTCAGAGCAGATCTGAGCACTGCCACTTAGATTCTTGACATAGCTAAAGAATGCCTAGTGGTTATCTTTGGAGTCCTTGGCAATTTTTCTTTCAAAGCTCACCTTGGACAATTTTATGAGGGATTGTAGTTTCTTGCCGATACTGATCAGGGATGTCTTCCCTTCTTGGGATTTTACCCTTTTCTGTACTAGTTTCCTCCTTCTATTGTATTGCTCGTTTATGGCAGGGGTCCATCAGACTGGTTTCCTTTTCTTGGAGGAGTGAATCATGGTTTTGCTTGGGATAGCACGATCCATGCATTCTTGTAAGTGCCCATAGAATGCATTAGTAAAGGATTTTGCAGCTTGGACAGCATTATCTTTTAGCATGGGGGCTTTGAAACTTTCCACCTCGGTCTTAAGTAACGTGAAGTTTGCTTTTCAAAAGATTTTCATGGTAGTTTCCTTGTCTGGGGGTGGGGGGGGAATGTGGATATCCAAAGTGATTTGTTTATGGTCAGATCTAACGAGCGAGGGGTTGACCTCCGGTGTGGAGCACCGGTCGCCCATGTTGGTGATGACCAGGTCCAATATGTTGTCACCTCTGGTGGGAGTGTTGACCAGTTGATCCAGGGTGTTTGAGTTTATAAATTCTAGGAAATGTTGGGCAAGGGAGTTAGTACTTGAGTAGTTCTCCCAGTTAATGTTTGGGTAATTGAAATCACCCAATATTAGACTGTATGGTAGGACCTTTATGTTTCCAAAAACGTGGAATGGGGGTCCTGGGACATGGTGGGTAATCTGTAGCAAGCTACAATATGAATTGCAGTTTTGCCTGTTGTTAGTTGCACGTGGACGATCTCTGAAGCATTGTGCTGTGCTACTAAACTGGAGGTGTGGGTATCCTTGAGGAATATGGATACGGCCCCACCTTTTGTATTTTGGTCCAGTTTTTGTGGTCGAAATTTATGGTATGAGTTGTAGCCTAGTAGTGCTGGGGTGCTCTCTGGAGCCTTAAACCAGGTTTCTGTTACTGCACATATATCGATTTTCTCCATACTGAGGAGTACCTCGGGTGCGTGCATTTTGAGGTTTAGACTTCTGGCATTGAGTAGCATTACCCTCAGTTTTTTGTTACTTGTGCTATTTACGGTGGTGGGTTTGTCTTTTGAGCCTTGCCTAAAAAAGGCACTATAGGGGTGGCAAGAGCCTTGGCCAGTATTCGAAAGCCTAAGGGTGACAGGTGCAAGCTGTCTCTAGAGAAGCAGCGTGGCTTGTCCCAGGCGGACAGACATTGGATCCCCTTTGAATGACACCAGAAACTTAGCCAATTGTTGAAATTGATAATTTTTTTCTTTATACCGTGGTATCATTCTTGGTGAGGGCAGGATGCTACTCAGGGTCAGGGTCATACTGGCCTGGGCTACATGATCAGAGAGCTCATCAATGTCTCTTTTCATGTAGTCTAGGGAGGTATGGCTCAGGTCATTCACACCAACATGGACAATGACAGAGTCGTATTTGTACTTGTTCTGGAGTGATCTGAGTGCTTGTGTTATGTGGCAGATCCTGGCACACGACAGGCAGCTAACAGTAACCTTCTCCTTATTCAGTCTAGTGAGTGGGACTTCAGTGTGCCTGACTAGTCACCTATTACTAGTATGTTGGTTATGTTATTTTGCCTTAAGGGCTGTGATTGCATGGCACACTGGTTTTGTGAAGTATGTGTTTCATGGTTTGTGTTGGGGGGGTGGAGATTGCTTGCATGCCTGCTTTGGAGGTCACTGTTGCTTTTGCAGATTTTTATTTACAGCCTCCGAGTATGTTCTCATGTATTTATGTGTTTTTTCCGGTGCTGGTTTAATGGGTTGATGTGAGACTGGTTGTGTGATGCAAGTATTTCCCTTCTCCTCTTGACTGTCTGATACAGTCTTGGGTTGAGAGTGCTTAGCCTCCAGTTTGGCTGTATAATTGCATCTCTTGCATGTATTAGTGTTTGGTGATAGGAGGAGAGGGTTGTCTGTGTACATGAGGCAGTTGTAACATTGCCTCAAAATGCCCAGATTCACCAGATGGACTGGAGAGTACACCTGAAACTGCCCTTTGGACATGTCTGGATAGGTACAGTGAACTGTTTTACTGAATGGCTGGTAAGGTCGAACAGACAGCCTTGTCCTTCTGTACAGTATAGGGGGGTCTAGTGCTAGGGTTTATAAGTGCTTGCTATGAGTTTTGAGCAAGTGCCGGGCTGAGAAATTAATGGCTTGAGTGCTTAAGTTGAAAGTTTGTCTAGTTCCAAGGGAAAAAATGAAGAGCAGACTTTGTAGAGCCGGGAATAGTTATACCCTAGATAACTGGTGCTGCCCGGCACGCAAAACTGGGCAAATGCGGTTTTTATAGCAGGGAAATGAAAGAGAGAGAAATTAGCCAAAATGGCCAATAAGCTACTAATTTCTGGGCTGAAACCACTCCTCCAGGGACAGATAGGCTGCTCAAAGCTCCCCTCTCGCACAGGTGAACAGAGAAATTTCCTTCTATTCAAGTAAGGTATGGGCAAACACAGAGATTTGTAACACAGCCCTGATTTCAGCACTAACCTGAAAACTGGATTATACTAGCTTAGAAAGGCGGGAAACAAGTTTTTTTTTTTTTTTTTTTTTTTTTTTCAGAAAATAAAGTAGATACAATCAAAAAAAACTTTAAATGCACAGAAAAGGATACTTATTGTTATATATCTCAGATCAGAGTTGTAGTCAATGACCCTAGTAATAAAGTAGGAAGAAACACAAATACAGTAGACGAATAAAGTGCAATATATATATATATATATATATATATATATATATATATATATATATATATATAAATAAAACAATAGAAAACTAACAAACTGATTTAAACAAGTTACACACTGGACTGCTGATCTCTCTAGTGCTTACCTTGCTTATGTTTATTATCAGCTTTATCCAAACAGGGTCATAGCACAGCCTGTTCAGATTAAACAGAATAATCATAAAATTAATACATTTTTCTCCTCATTTTCCCCAACCAGCAGCAGCTTTTGTGGGGCCCTCCCAGAGTGAAAGATGATTAAGGGGGCCCACTTGCAGCCACATGTATCGCAGGTAACTAAAGCGGGCTATGTTGTTAGTTTTAATGTAGAAAATGTTCACCAGCAGGGTTTAACTAAGCCATGGACACTATGTTAGTGGTAAAATATATAATGGAGTTGTGAAAGCCCTTGCTTGATAAAACACTATTACTATATGCAAAGATATTTTTGAATTTTAAAGGAGATATAAATAAGCATTACTACTCACCTGATTTATTAAGTATACAAGACTGATGCTCGAGCTTTTTTTGGTTTGACAGACGTGTTACAAAATATCAAGGTAAGATAACTTGCTGTGGCTGGGGACCCCCCCCCCCCAGGAACAGGAGACCCCCAGCGACCGCAGGGTTCGCTGGTGCCTAAAGCCGGCTATGCAGGGATCACGTCAGTTGCCATGCTAGACAGGGGTTCAGGGAAGTAAATATTGTGGGAAGAAATAGCCAGGGAATTGTTATGGCTAGGTTTGTATAGGCCCTAGGGCCGATAGCCTAGTACCAACCTATGCGCAACAAAGGCTTTTTTGATGCAGGAGAAGGTGGATTGTTATCTGGAAACTTTCCTGAGCTTTTCATATCAGTCTCAGACTTCAGCCAGGGAGTATCTTAGGCTCTTGGGTTTATGACATCTATGATCCTCATGATAACTCTAGCCAGGTTACCTATGAAAACATTTCAGTGGTTTCTAAAAAACACATGGGACCCATTTGCATCCTGTGGAATTTCTGGTCCCACTGTTGGGCCTTGAAAAAAGTAGCCACACCGCGGTGGTGCAGCGGTAGCTTTGTCACCTCACAGCAAGAGGTTCCCCCATTCGTTTCTCGGCTGGAGCACCTTCTGTGTGGAATCTGCATGTCCTCCCCGCGGTCAAGTGGTGTTTGAAAGACGTGTGTGAATGGGCATGCCTTCGTTGAAGGTTGGGCGTCGGGCTGGTACCTCAGCACCATAAAAATCGACTGCCAATCATTAGCGGACCGGAGGTCCGCTGTGGTGACCCCTAACTGGGAAAAGCCGAAAGAAAAACAACAACCCAATTAACCAGAAAAAGCTCAAACCTGAGCCCTGTTCCAGCAGTCTTCAATCAGACAAGTTCTAACTGCACACACCTGCTACTTGGGTGCAGGGGAACCTTCTCCAAAAAAAGATGGCCTGGATCAGTGATCAAGTTATACAAACAAAGCTAGATTCAGCAGGCCTGAATCTGGTCTATGCTACAGCAACAAGGCGCAACAATTTCAGAAAGAAACAAACAGTTCAAATAAGTGGCACAATAAGCCTGTGACCAGAAATTCCCAGCTCAGAGGGGCAAAATCCAGCCTCTCCTCCCACAAGAGTGCAGACCACAAACTTTCTTAATGTAGAATAACTGGCCTGAAGCCCAAGTGCTTAAACCAGAACTAATACACTTTTAGAATAGCAGACACTGAGCCTTCAATCAGCAATTCCCAGCTTAGAAGGATGTAAGCTACCTGTCCTGCCACAACACTGTAGACCACAAACCTTCTTAATGTAAAACAACCAGTATGAAGCCCAAGTGCTTAAACCAAAAGACTTAGAATAACAGTACAATTTAATCAGGCTACTACCAAGCAATAATAAATGCAGTAGAATAAATAAAATTGAGTACTTTTAAGAAGAGGCAAAAGCAAATTAAAGTAGGAGGAAACACAAATACAGTAAAAGCAGATGAATAAAGTGCATTTTTTTGTTAGTAAAGTGCAAGGAGAGAGGAAGGAAGAATCTAAGTGGTTGGCCTTCTCAAATCTCTCTGTATTAAGTAGAGTGAACACTAGACTCAGAATATGATCTCACTGTACTCGTTTATCGTCATCCCAGAGCTGACCATTTTTGGAAAGTATGTCCCAATCTTGTACTGCTTAACAATACTCTCCAGGACATATTTTGCTCCCCTACCAGGTTACCAGCAGCCCCTCCCCCCTCAAATTTTGGACTTTAAATCCCTTCTCCTTCCCTCCTCTCCTCGGCTCTGTCCTTGAGGAACCTCTCTCTCTACCCTGTGTCTTATTTGTCTTGGTAATCTCCCTGCCTGCTCTGTCGGATATCCTTCCTCTCCTGGCCACTAGGTGCCACCCTTTACACTACAGTTCCCATAACCATTTTTGACTATTCTACTACAACACACACTGTCATCTCTAGCCTATATCTCACCTCTGCCTCCTGCTACTAACCTCACGCCTGACCCCTCTGCCTTGCCCTCCTCTATCACCTACCCCCCACTTACCATACGTATCTACGACTTTTCTACTCTTGAGATCACCCTTACCTCTTCACCTGCTACTCTCTTCTTGCCTGATTGTTTTCTGCTACTGATCATCTCACTCCCCACCCTACCCCCAATTCCCACCCACCCCCAGGGGCCCTACCTTTATACTTGATTAGACACTCCCCCAATTAACTAACCAACTATCACCTACCCTTACCTTACTCCAACCCTACAACCACACCCACTCCCTACAATCTCATCTTACTACCTCATCTCTCTCTACTACTCATACCACACAGTCCTATACTTGTTAAATTCATCTTACTAGTAACATGCCTTTAAACCTCAACTCAATCCTTTCACTTCTTCTTCTTAACTTCCTTCTCTATTATTATACTCTTACCTCCTATGAATATCTTATGCTTAGCCAACCTCCTGTATTAACCAAACACACCACATCTACACTTCCTCTACCTGACCAAACACATATTAATATATTATCAACCTCTCCCTACCTTCCCCCTCTCTACCACAAGGTACACCACTTCAGATTCCAAACCTCTAAACGGTTTTACCTACTACCCTGCAAAAATCTAAAAGTATTTCAAGTCCCACAAACACTTTTATTAATACATGGTGACATCCACCCCAACCCTGGCCCTAGTACTCTCATGAGCCACACCCACTCAAACCAAACTACTAACCGTTCTATTTCATCTTTCTCCCCTGACTCCCTCTGCATTGCTCACCTAAATATTCGTAGCATCAACAACAAAATCACACAACTTCATGCCTTAATTGATTTCTATGCCTTTGACATTCTTTGTCTCACTGAAACTTGGCTCAAGCCTAGTACCAAAGACAACGAATTTACTCCCGCTGGCTATAGCACCTTAAGACATGATCGCCTTAGCCCATTTATACAAATCCCACCTTCAGGTAGCCTTAGTGGACTCCTTGCCCCCCTCCCTACCTAATGCTGAAATACTATGCTCCAAGCTCCAAGTTAATAAAACCAAGGCTATATATATAATTTGTTCCTACATCCCTCCAGGAAACAACATCAACACACTAGAAAATATCCTAAGCTGGTTCTCCACTAACTTTCCTCAAGAAACTATAATCTTAGGGGACTTCAATATTGATTGGAACTCCTGCATATCTCCCAAACCCTCCATTCACCTTAATCTCTTTAACTTTCACCAAACCATTAACTCCCCCACTAGAATACACAAAGCAACCCACAAACAAACTATTCTAGATTGGATACTAATTAACAACAACCCTCTCCTATAAAACAGGAATACTCCTGACAATATCAGTGACCATCTCCTGACCTTTATCTCTAAACAAAATACAACAACCTCAAGCAAACTACCATTCACAATAAAACAGATTTTAACCTAGCATCCTTTCAAAATGAACTCAAAGAATACAACTGGTCTAATCTAAAATACCTCCCAATAGACGAAGCAGTAACCCATTTCAACAATACCTTCCTACAAATTCTACACCATCATGCCCCACCCGCCTAATTAGACTAAGCTCTAAGGCAGCCCCATGGCTCTCAAAAACTACAAAACAAAATATGCAAGCCAGAAATAAATTATGGACTAAATGGAGATCCACAAAAAACCCTACAGACCACCAGAACTTCAAACACCTGAGAAACTCAACAAAGAAACTTATCTATCTTGATAAAAAAAACTACCACTTTAAATATCAACAACACCAAAACCAAAACCCCAAACAATTCTGGTCAGGGATAAACAAACTTCTACATCCAGGAAATACCAAAACCCCTACCCCAGCTAGCCTATCTCAAGCCAACACTTTCAAGGACTTCTTCTCTCAAACAGTCGCCTCTCTGGCAAACACCATGACTCCTCCCCTATCCCTCCAAAAAACCCATACCCAAAACAGCACCCCCATACTAAAGTTCAATACTGTCTCCACAACCTATATATTATTATCTAAACTCAAACCTTGCACCCCTTCTGCTGACAAACTACCAATACCTTCAACTAGCTGCTACCCAACTAGCCTACCCAGTCTCCATCTTAATAAACAGAACTATAACTGAATCCAAAATCCCTTCCTGTTGGAAAATCTCCCATATCATTCCTGCATAAAGGAGGTAACTCTCTCTCAAATTTTCACCTATTGCCTTCTATCTCCACTATCCAAAATAATGGCACGCTGCATACACCAACAACTCTTAGATCATCTCTTGAATAGCAACTTGCTTGTAGACTCACAACATGGTTTTAGACCCTACCACAGTACTTCTACTGCCCTTCTCTCCTTCACTGACACAATAAACAAAATCGTAACAATAACCTGTTCTCCTCTGCACTATTCTTAGACCTCTCAAAAGCATTCGATATGGTCAACCATCAACTTCTCCTCCACACTTTAGAATCCCTGTCACTTGACTCACTGGCACTACAGTGGTTTGATTCATACCTGACAAATCGAAAACAAGCAGTCCTTTGGGACAGCCATCTATCCTCTCAACTCCCAGTTAACATAGACGTCCCACAAGGGTCCATCTTAGGTCCTACTTTTCTCTATATTCATAAATAACCTACCCACTTCCCTCCCTACATCCACCTGTATACAGTATGCTGATGATTCTACTCTCATCTGCTCTGCTTCATCCCCAGTAGAACTTCACTCCTCTACTCAATTGGTTTTCACAGCAGCAGAAAAATGGTTTCAACATATCTGTCTCCTCCTAAATCCCAAAACAAACTTCTACTCTTCACCCCAACCAATCACTTTTACCATCATGTCCTGCAATGGTACTATCATCAAGCCTGACCATTCTACAAAACTGCTAGGTGTCACCATAGACAATCAGCTAAACTTTGACTTACACATTGATTTAACTATCAAGACAGTAAATAAAAGATAGGAGCCCTTTACAGACTTAAGCCCTTTCTGACTACAACATGTATCTCTTGCCCAAACTCACCTCATCTCCACACTTCTGTATGCCTCTGCCTCCTTTATCAACCTTTCTAAAGCTAACCTTCAGAAACTTAACTTAGCCTACCACAGCATTGCCAGATTTGCAACTCATCACTGTCTTAACTTAAAGAAACTCAACTGGCTTGAACTTCCAAACCTAATACTCCTGCAGCAATTTATCATCACTTTTAAAATTCTAAATTACCCTTCCAACACACCCATACTGAAAAACCTTATCACACCTTATAAAATTACCTCACTTGATCAGCCAACAAGCTCCTAGTAACTACTATCAAATCTCATAATAAAGCAGGTGACTCCTTATTTATCGGATCATATTGGAATAAACTTCCCACTGAACTTACCTCCCTAGCCTCATGTCACCTTTTCAAAAAACAGATTAGAATTCATTTGCAAAATCACTGGCTATGCCCATGCTTGAATCCTGACTGATAACCGTTACACTACCTGCTCTCATACTCAACTCTGGATTTTAAATTGTATCTTGCTTTTTGTAATGTTTGTATCTTTTCTGCTCTAGTGATTTTTTTGAAAAATATAAAGTTTCTAGTATAATTACAGGAGCTTTCCTCCAAGCCCTCTGCAAAAAATATACAAGTATTGAGCCACTCAAGCCTAGTAATACTGTATAATCGATTTTACTTTGTTTTTCTTATGTCATCTTTGATTGATTATTGTTTTATTTATATGTTATTAGTAGTATCTTTTTAATGTGAAAAGTTATAGCATGATAGTGGAGCTTTTCTCCTCGGGCCTCTGCTGAAAATGGACATGTATCCAGCCAGACTAGCCCGGTTAACAAATGTAAAATAAAATAAATAAATAAAAATAAATAAATAAATTAAGTGAGCAAATGAGATGGACTCAGGAGGAGTGTTCAAATACAGACTTACAGGAGGGGCAGGCAATTCCACAGTCACCAACACTAACATCAAAACAAGAACAGGAAGGGTGGGTGGGAAACCAACTGCAGAGAGACACACAGCACACTATATTGAGTGAAACAGACAATTAGGTAACAGAAAAAATGAAATACAGTACTTTTAAAACTGCAAGTTTGTACTTAACTTCATCTTCTAATGCAGGTGATTGTAGCCAACTAAGTCTCTCAGAAGTTGAGCATAGGTCAGTTTTAATATGATTCTGGGCATTATCTCCACTCACATTTTGAATAATCTGTTAATAATTACCATTTCTCATTTACTAAAATATATGTTGCGTGTGGACCTACGATTACTACCCATTTAATGATGCTTCATATGGCTCTTGCAACAACTCTGACAAGGTAAAATGTTATCATTCCTAGGCAGATTGCTTGGATGTTCTTAACTATGTATGGACAAAATCTAGAAACATTTTTTGCAAGAGATGTACTGATATGAGAAATGTAGGCAAGCATTTCATCAGTTTCATGTAAAACTCATGACTTACACAAAGTGTGGATCCTACTCAGACATAAACTCAACTCCAAAAATCCTGATGTGTTTTTTAGCTGATATACTAGATCACATATGAATATCTCCAGATACATTTTTTTATCTCTCATACTTCGAACACTGTAGTCAAGATAAAGCAAACTTACACAAATGTTCAATATCAACTGCATATGTCTTTTAAATGGTACACTGATTAATGCAATGTAATTCTAAAAGGCAGTTTAGTGTAACAAGTTAAAAGGAATGAAAAATAAACACAGGCCTTCAGAGTGTTGTCCTTTATGACTCATTCTGAGCTACAGGCTAATGTGGACTTCAGCTTTAGTTTTCTTATACACATTTTTATTTCCCAGGTACTGTCCCAACTTACAGCTAATAATATCAAATTGTGGTGAGAAGTTATGATACAGAATTCTGAAGGCCATATTTAAATCAGAATTTAGGCTAAAAGGAAAGCATGAGGTCATCTGCAAACTAAGGACCGGAAACCAGGCTACCAGTCTGGAACTCTGATTACAAGATGCATGGACATGCATGGGTCTGAGTCTTCAGAGACACATAGAGGTACAGAAAAACAACTGTTGGTAAGACGAGCCTACCTGCATTCGAACACAGAGGGAAGAGTAAGCCCTGCAGAGGGTCAGTTCAGTCAAATTGCAATAACTAACATTTGTACGTATGTGTAAATACTAAACAGAAATATTCCAGTTTATGCAGCTTGCAGCAGTAAAGTTTTTTCAGACGTCTAAATCCAGTGAGACTAGTTCAGGAAAGTGCAGTGCCACAAATTCTCCAAGAAAAGGTGGATATCTACTTTCACAGTAGTCCGCTGCCAGTTGTGCTTCACCAGCTTCTCAAGTGACTTTGAAAAATTTCCAGCCATCAGCAACAGCAACCTGATCACCTGTTTTCTTGCTAACTGGTAAGACTTTTTTCTGTCACATTTTTTAGTATGGATGCTTTTAGACGGTTTGCATATTATTAGACATTTTGGATGTTATTAGACAGTTTGGATATTTTCAGACATAATTCAAGCAAATGTAAACCAAGCTTTAGTAAACTGCAATGTTGGTATACACAGCACATTAGTAAATGTAAAACCTTAGTAGGGCAGGTTGATAGTAAGGCATTATGCAAATGTATTACAATATTTGACTGGTATCTCAAATAAAACTATGTGGGGTATGACAAATGTTTATTGTGTGATTCAGATGTTAAACAGCTACGTCCTGTCACCACATGCAAAAGGTTTAATTCAGAGTTACAACAGGAGTCAAATCAGTTACTGACAAGACCTCTAGTACATTTTGTTACAAAAGAATGTAATAAACTTCTAAGAGACAGACACAATGAGTTCAGGAAGTTTAGACAAGGTATACAAACATTTTTTTCAAAAGTGCATAGGAGTTTCATATTCAGCAGAACGGGTTCCTGAGACATATCAGGCAGACCATGAGGAAACTCAAACAGCAGTTGCAAGATGAAGAAAATAGATTAGCTGAACTGAGACCGACTTCCTACATACATTGGGAAAAAGCAGGAAACTACAGCTGATCTGTACAAAAGAGATATATTTTATATGATGTTTGTGTTTGGAAAATGGTTAAGCATACATGGTAGGATGGTAAAAGACAAATCATTCTCAAATGTTTTAAACTTCCATTCAATTAAAGCAAGATATTTATCCGTACTACAGTAAAGTAGAGCGCATGACTGACATTCTCATAGCATAGTCAAAAGGTAAACAAAACAGTTCTAGTGTATAAAAATTAAATAAAAATAGTTAACAAGAGTAAAGATTTAAAGTCACAACACTGACATGCTTGTATAAAGATTTAAAGTGACAAGACTGACATGCATGTATTTTCTTTTAATACAATGCATGAGAATAACAGGCAGTCAACAGCAAATATAAATAATGTAAATATAAATGTGTTAGTTAATATCTATTTTTTTATATATATATTTTTATACATTGTATAGCAACACCACAACAGTTAAAGTTCTGAATTAAAAAAATAAATAAAATCACAGATGGTATTAGTCAAACAGTCTTTGTAAAATGAATGACAGAGCAGTTAAATAAATAAAAAAAATACTGAAATCAAAAGTTAAAAATATGTAAGATAATTGTAAAATAATGTAATGTAAAATAATGTTTAGTTTGCATAGTTATGCAAATCACAAATATAATACTAAGTGTTTTATAATTGCCAGACAAGTGGCTTGAGTTTTTCTAAAAACTTATTGTTATTAAAACATAATTGTTAAAATGTTCACATGCAACATTATTTGGTAATTGTAATAAAATATCACAATTGTGCATAAATGTTAAAAGTAAAAAAAAAAAACTCAGTTACATCAAGTATAGCCAACAGATGGGTTATAGTATACATACAGTTCAAATAAAGTATACAGGAGGGTACAAATAACTACTACAAGTAGAAGTAGACAGCAAAGGCAACAGAAAAAAAAACAGCCAAAAAATGATCAAATCAAACAAAGGTCTATAGTTTAATAACCTAATAAAGCAAATGTATAACCAAAGTGTTGGGCTGACATACATTATAAAGCAAATAAACAATACTGCAGTACTACAGGGGGAGGGGTACTTTCTTAGTTTTACACCGACTGTGTGAGCAGTATTGCAAAAGGGTATAAAATAAAGCTACAGGAAGAAATATCTCATTCCTTCTTGACAATACTCTTTCAGGGGGGAGGGAAAAACAGGTATTAGTGCATTACAAATAATGGTAAGCAGATTAAACCTGACAGGATAAGATATTTCACAAGCTGCTAATAGCTATCATTCTAGTTATTAATGTATTGTTTAATATTAAATTGTATTTACAGGATTTCAGCACCAGTATTTACAACCTGTTAAATTCCTTTATTAAAGCTATACAAGAGAAAGTAAAGATATGTAAAAATTGAGCAAGAATGGTCATTAATTTTAATATGTTTTTGGCAAGACAGTGTTGGTAGGCAAAAAGCATAAATGTTTCTAATTTCTGGGTATGTAGTTGCCTCTGGTGGAAATTTCACTAGATACTTCTAAAGAGAAATAAGAATTTTCCAAGATTTTGCTTGATGTTAATGTTACTAAATTTATAAGATTGGACTAAGTGTATTTTACAGTCTTTGTATGTACAAATACAAAATATCCAGTACAAATTAAATTAATGTCTAGCAACAAATATGTGTGAAAAACCATGTTTAAAAAAATTGGGTCCAGGATAGCTGCTAGATTGAAATGCATGAATAGCAAACAGTCTGTGTAAATACATACTGTACAGGATACATTGTAACAAGTTCAAAAGTAATTTGTCAAGTTGTAATTGTATTACTAATTGTAATGTTATCACTGGTCTTTGGACCATCATTTTATCTGTACTAGTATTGGTTACCCCAGTTGAAGGAAAATTATATTAAAATATTATATTCATACAGCTAATGGACGAATATGTACATAACATTATTTAGTATATACATCATGTTTTTTTTAATCCTCAAGTATTAAATATACTGAAATAATTGCATTCAAATATTTATTATCTAAGCCCAGTTCAGTACTTTATGCTCAGTTCACTGTCAACCAAGATGTTAAACGACAGTTCAGAGACATGACCACAATGTTATGGTTAAAATGACATTGAAACTGTATATTTTCAGCAGTGTATAAATGCTTGGAGTAGCACATAGTTCTTGTCTTGTATAGATATTAGTCTATCTCTAATCTCTTGATATAAAATAATTAATAAAAATAGAGTTAATTTAACAGTTGCAAAGAGTTAATACAAGAGTACTAAGTCATAAATTAAATTCTGTCATTGCAAAAGAATAAATTAATCAAGTTAAAAAAAAAATAAAGCAGACAGAGCTCATAACTGATAAAATATTTTCACAGAATGGTTTGCAAAAGAAAAAGTTGTTAAATACATTCAGTTTTAGTAGTAATACTTGATATCACTGTATTAACTATGTAAAATTGCATTTTGACTTGTGCATCAAAAGATGACTAAATATTTTGTTTCTTAATGTGTTTCCTATATAATGTGATCAAAAACACATATCAGTATAAAGTGTTTTGAGTATGTTATAAAATAAAAAGAGGGAATTGTAAGATTATGCTCAACAAGGTTTTAAGGTTGAAAGTAATTCTGTTATAAATATGTAACAAATAAGGAATAAGATAAAGCTTGCTTAAATGTAGAAATAGAGTTTAGCAATATGTGATTAGCATCCATACTAAATGACTGTGGCTTAAAAAAAATAAAATAAGGAACTTGCTTATGAGTGTATTACACACACATCAAGAAAGCTGACTTCTTACAGACTTGGCAAGAATGTAAAAAAAACAAGATATATCAGAAAAAAACTAATCTACTTTCTTTAACAGGACATGTGTTTATCCACAAGGCATTTTCTTGAAAAATATGTTTTTCTAAGAAAGTTTAAAAATATGCTTTTCTAAGAAAGTTTATCCACAAGGTGTTTCCTTAAAAATATGTATTTCTCCACTTATCAGCATTTGCACAACAACAGATGTGTCAGCATTTGCATCATCAAGGCAGTATCTTTCCAAAACTAAGTTTAACTAAAAATATATATAAAGTCTATATTGAATCCAGTTATGTTAGGGGTACTGGTAGGGACACATTTGTCCTGAGGTAAATGTTATATCTCTCACATCATCTGTACTATATGAGAAGTAAAGTAGAACATTTTCTGAAGCTGTAACAGAAGTATGTGTGGTTTATTATAAAAGTTACTGGTTACTGGTTACTGCTCTTAAAGACAGGTGCTGCAAAGTATATTCTCTCATCAGTGCATATTCTACAAGTTTCTGTATGCAACAGACTGTGAATGCAACTATAATCAGACTTTGATTTCAGCAGAATCCAGCCAGCAAGACTGAGTGTCTTAAGAAGACTTCAAATCCATCACAGTAAGCATCAGAGTAACAGCACAGTGCTTTAGCACCTTAAAATTAATATTTCACTGTTAACTCAGACTACTCTAATGAAACAAGGTCATTCTGCAAAATGACAGCTGCTGAATACAACCTTAGAAGTAATTAACAAACTAAAAAATAAATGAAAGTAAATGAAAGCAAAATAAGTGATAGAGTCATTAATGGATTCCTGTCTATACTTTTCATGACAATCTTCAGTATATTGTGTCTAAAACAAAAACAATACTACGACAGACTTGTCCATAACTTCATTTTTTGTAATATGTGTAACATGCTGTCACAATTGTGCAGGTAAAATACAGTGCTGCATATGGTATTCACCTCCATACATGAAAATCACCTCAAAAGAGACTCTTGTAGATCTTTTGTCAGTGCCAGGCCCCACTACATTTACAACACAGTGATTACTGGTACATGTAAGCTACAAACTTTCTATTCCATATAAACCAAATTTTTTTCTGCCAATACTGTGCTACTAGCAAGCAAGCCGACAACTCTGTCATTAATTCCAAATGACTGTTTTTCCTGATTATCAGTGTGCTCATGATTATTGGGAGACTTCTAAGAAAACTGGCTACTTTTCTGTCTTTGGCGCTCTTTTTACTTCCACTATAGATACAAATCACAGAACTGGTTGTACCACCATTCCTGATTCAGCACAGATTCAGAGACTAGCTTTAAAATATTCTACTGTACAAGTCCTCTTACTAGATATATTTTACCAAATCATCTATTAGGGTAATCTAGGGGATGTTTCCATGCTAACCATATCAGATATGTACCCAGCTTTTGCACAGCATACTATGCCATGCTAATGTGTCAAGAACTATTTTTAACTCTGATACATCATGCAGCAACAGTATCTGTATCCTCCTCTTTGGCCATAAACATTGCAATAATGCTTGTATTTACATTAAAGAAGAGAAACATGAAGGTATAATGCATTCAGTCTGCACTGTGACAAGACTGCATCCTTCAGTCTGTCCTCTCCTTACAGATTAAAACAATAAGATGCTCGGGTTACAGTCTTAAAAATGAAGGATCCTGATAATAAGCTGCTGTTTTAATTATGGATAGTAAATAACAAATGCGTTTTGGACACCTTCTATGCATTTTTTTCAGACATGCATTTATGTAATCAATATTCATTTTTCCAACAGATACATTATATCAGGACTTTATTCTCAATGAAACAGAATAATTTTATTAAAACTTTAGAAATAATTAAGAACTTAACATTGCTCTCACTCTTTCCAGATTCTAAGTTTATTTTCTGGCAAGGAAAACAATTTTTTGAGCTTTTCCAGTCTTATTTATATGTGCGTATATTAGCTGTGTCTTGCTGTCACTCACACACACACCAACACATACACGCAGATATACACAAAACAACCATGTGTTTCCAAAGAACAACATACTCCCAGCAAAGCGAGACTAGAAACAAATGTAGAAAAACTTTCAAGTGTATAAAGAAGCTGTAAGGTACTGGAAACAGTAGTATTAGTGGCACACAGGTAGCATGCCTGAAGAAGAGGTACCACACTGGCTTTGGTGTTAGAAGACCTAAAAGTGGTAGTTTTATTCTCATTACCTCTGAGAATGTTTTGTTACTTATATTTAAACATTCTCACTATTAATTTTTCATTCTCTTCCTTTTCCCACTTTAATATTTTATACAAGTTTAAAGAAGCAGAATAAACAACTAGATTTAGTAACCCCAATATGCCTTCATCTTCACTCATACAAAACACACCTCTTTTCACTGGGTTTAATCTTGAACACCATATATAAGAAACATCAACTGCACAACTTCCTTTTCATAGTTTTCTGAGATCATGTAAACATTCGACATATAAGCAATTTTTCCCATTAATACAGGAATTCACCAAATAAACCATTATCCTGAATGCTAATACATACATCCCCCCGAAGACATATTTCTTTCATTTATTTTATCAAACCTTTGCATTGCATCATAACTAAATCAATTTTCTCAAATGTTATCCCTAGCAGACACTTCATTCACTGAAAAACACATCCCCCAGTTTTCACTACATCACCCAAACTCTTACTCTTCTCTTTATTCAAAGTCATTCCTATTTCCTTTAAACATCCATTCAGACAAATCAACACTTCCCTCAACCATATTTTGTTCATAACTACATCACCTGCATACGTCAAACCTACTGGAATCACCACCTCCTTTTCAATCAGATATCCAGCCCCTTTCATTTTATAAGCTTATTCGCTTCACTATTGCATTCATTATCTATACAAGCAATATTACACTTGTGAGACATCCTTTTTTTATAGCACATCATGCATATTTCTTTACTCAGCTACCCAAAACACTCTCACCTTATTGTTTTGACATGCTGACATACAAATTCTCCTAATTATATTACCTACCCCATACTTCTCCATAAATCCCACAAAGCACCATGTCCTACTGCAGCACCTGCCAGCCTAGTATCACCTAGCATAGGTTTCACATCTTCCCTTCTATTCATATTACCAAAAATTTCTCTCACAACTAGTAACAATTCTTGACATCCCTTCCCTTTTATACAATATATACTTTCTTCTATAATATCCATCATCCTTCCTTCCATTCTCCCCTGTATTATTTGCACAAAAATATAATCTATGTTATTTAGTGCGATGGCACTCCAATTTTTTTATTTCATTCTTCTCATCTTTCTTCCATATATATTTTGATATCCCATTATATAATTCTTCACAAACAAACTATTCCTAAAACTATTCATTCAGTATATTTACAAAATACTTTATTTGCCAGTCTATTAGTTTCTTGTACATTCTATATCATATACCATCTGGACCTCAACATTTAATTTTTTAAGTACTTCATCCAATTAACTAATATCAATTTCTTTTTCAAATTCTTCTTTAACTCGTGCTGATTTTTTTTTTTTAACTTTCCAATTTCTCGTTTT
The DNA here is from genome assembly GCF_019279795.1 of Protopterus annectens. Classification (NCBI taxonomy): domain Eukaryota; kingdom Metazoa; phylum Chordata; order Ceratodontiformes; family Protopteridae; genus Protopterus; species Protopterus annectens. The sequence goes on along the minus strand of NC_056733.1, from coordinate 1,621,409,995 downwards.
CCTCTTCTACATATTTTCCACATGCTACTATGATACTCAATTTGCTTGAGTTCCTTTTACCTCTTCTTTTATATGTTTTCATTTCCCTCATCATATTAGTATTGTCCTTTACTATTGTAACTAAATATGCAGATACCTCCTCCCTTCTCCCTTGAAAATAATCTCTCTCTCTAAATAGTAATGCCTTTTTTCTTGATTTCTTTTATACGTTTTCTTTTTCATATCATAATACGCTCTTGTATTATTCTCTAACTTATCTAATGTATTTCTACACATTTCCCAATACTTCACTTTCCCTTCCTTTCTTGCATCATCCTGCAACTAAAAAAGCATTTTTTATACTTCTTCTTACATTCAATCTACCATTCAGACCAATTTTTATAGAAGTTTGTCATGGTTATATGATCCTTCCATGACTAGAATATTTACCTCTCAAATGTCTCATTTCATCCCATAATTTCTAATTTGTTCTTTTTATTCCTTTTCCTATGTTACTATACTCCATTTCTTCCATCACCTTCATCCATATTGCTAAATGGTCTGAAAACATAGTCACAACTATATCACCATCTACTACTCCCACACCTTCCAATAAAAATAAGCAGTTCCAGATCCAAGTTGCCCTCTTATATTGGTCTATTGACTTTTGCTTCCACATAGCTAATGACCACACATCACTTTCTGTATTTTTTATACCTTTCACTTTCTTATTACATTTTCTCCTTAAATCACAATTAAAGTCCCCTGTAATTATACTTCTACTAACTACCACATAGTTTAATATTTGATAAAACAGATATCTTTCCTTGATAGCTATATATGCATATAATGCTATAATTCTATAAACATGTCGTCTTCTCCTCTCATCCAACACTTAACCTGCCCATCCTTACCAATGTTACATCTATTATTTCAACTTTTTATACAACACAACCACTTCAGAACAACATTTACTTCCTATGTTCCATATTATATTTCCACCCCACATTTTTTCTGTTTGCAATCTTTCTTCACTTGTCAGGAATCTTACATCCTCTAAGAGAATAACATCCACATCACATTAAGCACACTATTCTAGTACCCTATCTCTCTTACAATATTAATAATACTGCTAACATTTACTGAAAGTACTCTAAATTTGTTGCTTTCCTTTTTTTTAATTCAAGGGAACTACTTTTAAATTTTCATGTTCTTATTTTTACTCTTTCCCCAACTAAATATTTTTCCTGGATTTATGTACAAATAATACTTCACCCTCAGAATCAGATTTTTCACTGAATATAACTAAATAATTATTAGCATCAACTCCTTCTCCCGACCTCTCATCCTGCATGCACTCTTGCTCATTTCCCCTCCATATTTTTTTCTTCTGCAGTTTCTTCATCTAGTTCACTCCCCCCCCTTATCTTGTTGTCCTTCCTCTTTTATGTTTTCCTCCCTATCCCCTTCTTTTTCATTTATTTACTATTTGCTCTTGACAATCCATCCAAAAGTATCCTATTTTTTATACAACCTGGATTCAGGCACATACCTTCTTGCTGTTATGTGCTCATCCCCACACTAGTTATAGCATACCTTGTTACAATCATTAATTAAATGAGAACAGTCCCCACAAAAGAAACATGATTTAGGCTGTTCCACATACGTTAATGTCCCTCTATAACCAGCCGCAAAAATAACAATTGGCAAATGTTTCACCAAGCTTTTTTCACATTTCAAAATAACTTCCAACTTTCAGCCTCCATCTAATTTCCCTCATCTGTAACTTTCACAATATTATCACTAGTGTCACACAGACCCTGCATGTATTTTTTAACATCGTCTTCTTCCACTGCATCAGTTGCAAACTGCAAGCTAACATTTTTTTAACACTTAAGTTACTACCAGAAAACAACTAATTGCTCCATGGATAAATGTCTTTCTTTGCGTTATACAGTTTCAGAAATTTCAATATCAGTCCATCAGTTTCAAATGCCAAGTCATTTATTTATTTATTTCCAGTTTGATGACCGGGGAGGTCTACTGGGCTCAGGGAGCCCATTTTCAGTGGAGGCCAAAGTCTTTGTCCTTGAATTGTATAAGAAAGACCAAATGTCTTGAGCTTTAAAACTCAGAACAAATTGTCCTATACATATCTATCTATTAGTGTCTTTGTTGTTCTTCTTCTTATACTCACAGTTGGTATTCTCTTCTTTTTAAAAACAGTTGTAACACAACTTCTGTTTCAAGTTGTCCACATTTTAAAGGCCAGTTTTATTTGTTTAGTTAGTATCTTATTAAAAACATCAAATGAGCAATACCAAAATTTCATTCTTAATGATTCAACCAGTTTAATTTTCCCAAGTGTTGATTTCTAATGCCATGATGGGAATAGTCTCCATTCTTAACTCAGAGTACAATTAAAGTTCAAGAACTTAGTATTGCTATACTGAAGGTATGGCTAGGGGCAAGTCCATGGATTGTAACTCAGCTATCAAAGCCGAAGCATCTCTTTCAACAAAGAATGTGCATACAGTGTGGATATTGCACTATGAATACCAAGAACATCTCATTAGCATACACCACTTTACAAAGTTTCTTACTTGCATCTCATTATACTTAAGCATTTAATTTTAGCATAAACAGTCTCTATGAATCCCACCTTTGCTATGCTCATTCATAAGCATCAGGGATACCCCTACCACATTTGCACAAATGACAATATATCCCCTGCTCTGATGGCGATATGGGCAAGCGAAAATGACTACATTTGTAGAGCTGCAGTTGTTGGACTATATACATATTTGCTGACCTCGTCAGCTACAAGCACAGTGAAAGTTCTACAGCACGAAGGGAAGAAGTCTAAGGTGCCATCTTTTCTTAGTTTAGCAGAAGCATTTTGGAACAGATATCATAGGTTCATAGGTAAGTACTAGGTTATTGGCCCTAGGGCCTATATAAGCCTAGCCAAAAAGGTACCCTGGCTTTCACCACCCAAGAAAATTATTTTCCTGTGTCCCTGTCGAGCAGAGCCACAGAAGTGATGCCCGGGGTAAATTTCCTATCTACAATCCAATCATCAAGATTTTTCTTGGAGTGCTAATGAGGAGCTTTGTTTGATAGCAATAGGTAGTTTGTTCCAGAGTATGGGAAGTCTTGGGGACAGGAATCTATCCCACCAGCATGTTCTGTTTATTGTGGTAACAAGGCTTAGGTCCCCAGAGTGTGTAGCTCGGAGGGATTGGGATTTCTTTAAGTGGAGCATGTCCAACAGCTCTGGGTTTGACATAGCTTTGTATGTTAGGCAGAGATTGCCTCGGAGTAGGCGATATGCAACGGAGTAAACTGGAGTTTTTTGAGACGGTCTGTGTAGGGCATCTGTTTGAGGTATTTCTGTGGCCTTTCTAGTTGTTGTAGATGTCTTGTGAGGTACATACCAAAATGGGCATTGTACTCTATAATGGGTCTAATGAGTGACGAGTAGAGGGGAACAATGACCTCTCTTTTCCTGGACGAGAAACCTTTTGTGATGATGTGTGCCACATAGAAGGATTTCCTGACTACTGTGGCATTGTGAATATCAAAGGAGAGACTACTGTCCACCTGTGTCCCAAGGTCTCATCACACTTTTGGTGTTAAGTAGACTACCGCCTATGTGGTAGTTCATGGGTACTGAGTTTTTACCAAAAGGGATGACAATGCACTTTTTGCCATTGAGCTTGAGGCCATGGCTTTGACACCAGGCATCTGTCTCAGTGAGGCCCTTTTGTAGGATGTCCACATTATTAGGAGTTTCGATTATGGCTCCTAGTTTGCAGTCATCTGCGAACTTCATTAGCCAAAGACCTTCAGTGTTAGCCTGTACTTCTGAGAAGTACATACCAAACAGGAGAGGACCCAGGACTGAACCCTAGGGTACTCCACTGGTCTGAAGTCAGATTTTGAGTCTGCTACTTTCAGTGTGGGTTCAGTCAGTGAGCCGGGTGGCAACCCATCTTGTGACATAGGGATTTATACCTAGTTTAGTGAATTTATCTATAATTCCAGAGTGGGGGATGGTGTCGAAAGTCTTGGCGAGATCTAGATAGGCTGTGTGAACCACCTTACCCTCATCTACGGCTTTGGTGACCGCTTTAAAGAAGTCTATCAGGTTTAGGAGACCTGATCTGCTTTTTACAAACCCAAACTGGGTGGGGTCCAGAGTTTGGAGATTACCAATGTCATTGTTTATACGTTCCATGATGATACGTTCTATAGTCTTGCAGACCAGGCTCATCAGGCTAATGGGGCGGTAGTTACCGGGGTCCATGGAGGCTCCCACTTTGGGGAGTGGGATAACCATCACTGTGCGCCATTCAGTGGGCACAAAGCTTCAGATAAGGCTATGACTGAACATGGTACTTAGGTGGTGTGCCAGTTCGTTCTGTAGTTCATGTAGAACGCAGCCTGGGATGATGTCAGGTCCCATGGATGCGGTGTTCTTGGCTTTGGAGTGTGTGGTTTTTACATGTACAGCCGTGATTACAGGAACTTTACAGTCTTCTTGTATAGAGATGGGCCATTTAGGGGGTGAGAGGGGATTAAAGTTAGCACTGAACCTATCTGCCAGGATGATGGCAACATCAGTTGGTTTTGTATATTTAATGCCACTGTGCTGTAACTCAGAGCAGATCTGAGTGTTGCCATTGAGATTCTTGACATAGCTGTAGAATGCTTTGTGGTTGTCTTTAGAATCAGTGGTGATTTTGTTTTCGTAACTAGCTTTGGAGGATTTTATGAGGGCTCTCAGCTTTTTACTGAGGCTGACCAGGGAGTTCCTCCAATCATGGGATTTTACTCTTTTTTGAAACAGTTTTTTTCTTCTGTTGTAGAGTTTGTTTATGACAGGGGACCACCAGATTGGCTTCCTTTTTTTTGGAGAATAGCATCTTGGTTCTGTTAGGGATTGCACGTTCCATACACTTGTGTAAGTGCGCATAATGTGCATTTATGTAGGATTCAGTAGTTGTACCTCTATTGTCCATCTGCATGGGTGTCGTGAAGTTTGCCACATCTGTCTTAAGAAGCATGAAGTTGGCTTTGGAGACATTTTTTATGGTGGTTTCCCTAATGGGGGTGGGATGTCTAGAGTGATTAGCTTGTAGTTGGATCTGACCAATGAGGCACTGACCTCTGGTGTGGAACACCATTGGCCCATGTTGGTAATGACCAGGTCTTGGATATTGCTGCCTCTGGTGGAGGTGTGAATAAGTTGATCCAAGGCTTTGGAATTATTTCAGAAAACGTGGAAAATAGTTGGTATATGAGTAGTTTTCCCAGTTAATGGTGGGGTAGTTGAAATCGTCCATTATTAGGGTATTAGGTTGTACCCTAATATTTTCCAGTGTATCAAGAAATGAGGAGTGGGAATCCTGGGGCATGGTGGGGGGTCTGTAGCAAGCTACAATTTGGATTGCGATCTTGCCCAGAGTTAGTTGCACTTGGATAATCTCGGATGCATTATGCTGGGTAACTAGCCTGGAGGTGTGGATAAACTTAATGAAGATAGACACGCCTCCGCCTTTAGTGTTTCGGTCCAGGTTAGGTGGCCGAAAGGTGTGGCATGAATTATAGCATGGTAATGCAGGGGTACTCTCTAGAGCCTTGAACCAGGTCTCTGTCACTGCACAGATGTCGATGTTCTCCATTTTAAGGAGTGCCTCGAGTGAGTGCATTTTGAGGTTTAGACTTCTAGCATTGAGTAGCATTACCCTCAGATTTTGCTTGCTTTATTCTAGCAGTGGCTAGGAAAATAATAACTAGAAATTGGATTTCAGATACACCTCCTTCGTTCAATGAATTTAAAAATGTTATGAATATAGTGTGCCATATGGAAATAAACACAATTAGGACAAGAACAAATAGAAAAACATCTTATTATATTGTATGGGATAATTTACAAAATTTGTTAAAAAAATTTTAATTTCAATAGCATGGTATTTTAGTTTAATTAATTGATCTGATTGTAGTGGATGTCTTTGTAAATACTTTAGTTGTTTTGTTGAATATTATAATAATACCTATTTTTAATTACTTGTATAAAATTGTTATGATATTTCTCTTATATGTTAAAACAATAAACTTGTTTTGAAAAAAAAAGATTTTGCTTGCTTGTACCTGTTACGGTGGTGAGTTTGTCACTTGACCCTTACCTAAAAAAGGCACTATAGGGGTGTCAAGAGCCTTAGCCAGTATCCAGAATCCCAAGGGCGACAGGTGCAGGCCATCTCGGGCAAAGCTTTGTGGTCTGTCGATCATGTCATCCCAGGCAGAGAGATACTGGAGCCCATTAGAATGACACCAGTAGCTTAGCCAATTGTTGAAGTCAATCATTTTGTCCTTGTACTGTGTTATCATTCTGGGTGATAGCAGGATGCTACTCAGGGCTAGGGTTATACCTGACTGAGCTACAAGATCGGACAGCTTCTTCATGTCTCTTTTCAAGTAGTCGAGGGAGGTACATCTCAGGTCATTCACACCAACATGGACAATGACAGAGTCATATTTGTATTTCTTGTGGAGTGACTTGAGTGCATACGTTAAGTGGCTGATCCTGGCACCTGACAGGCAGCTGATAGTAACTTTCTCCTTGTATGGCCTGGTGATTGAAACATCAGTGTGCCTGACTATAGAGTCACCTATGACTAGAGTATTGGGTACGTTGTTATGCCTTATGGGCTGTGGTTGAGTGGAACACTGAGTTTGTGGGCTATGTGTCATTTGGGTTGTGTTGGGAGGTGGAGATTGCTTGCATTTCTGCTTTGGAGGTCTCTATTACTCGGGCTGATTTTTATTGAGAACCTCCGCGAATGTAGGTGTGCGTTTTGTGTTTCTGTGTGTGTGTGTTTTGGTGGTGTAGGTTTTGAGGGACTATGTGATGAGTGTGGTGTGGTGCAAGTGTTTACCCTCTCCACTTCACTGTTTAGTCCAGTCGTGGGTGAAGAGAGGTTTGCTTCCAGTTTGGCTATATAAGTGCATCTCTCACAGGTTGTAGTGTTGGGTGGTAGGAGGAAAAGGGTTGTCTGTGTACATGAGGCAATTGCTGCATTGCCCCAAGATGCCCAGATTCATCAGGTAGACAGGAGAAAACACCGGGAGCTGACCCTTAGACATGCCTGGATATTATGTACTAAAACCTGTTTTCCTCTAGACAAGTGAGGAAAGTTGAGTGCTGTAGTAATTTGTAGCTTATTTAGTGCTTACAACGAGTTCTGAGCAAGTGCTGAGCTTAAAGAAACAGATTTGAGTGCTAAAGACCATTCCCATCATGGCATTAGAAATCCAAAATACCTGGGAAAATTCAACTGGTTGATCCATTAAGAATGAAATGTTGGTATATATTTTGCTTATTTGATGGTTTTAATAAGATACTAACTAAACAAATAACACTTGCCTTTAAAATTTGGACAACTTGAAACAGAAGTTGTGTTACAGATGTGATGCCGTTTGTATCAGCTGACACTGTAGTAAACATACTGGTACTGCTCCGCATTATAAATGTTCACAGTGTAAATAAACAATGAGAGAGAGAAGTATTTTTCTCATCCTTTTACTAAAGTAAGACATTTTATGAATGATTTTCCTGATTGTGAAATGTAACACATCTAGCATGATATCTGAAATGCTCGCATCTAGCAGAGAAGTGCTAAGGTTGCAAGCTTTAGTTCCTGTGGCACATGGCTTGATTCTCTCAGCCCTCACTTGCCTCCTGTGTGACCATGAGCAAGTTGCATAACTAGACACTGCTCCCAGGCCACTCCTGAAAGGTGACTGTGTGTCTGTTAACAAATAGGATTATTATTACCATTGTTATCATTATTAAATGCTGGAAGTAGGAGTGGTACTTATTTATACATTCATTCACTCCTTCATTGCATCAATGAGCATGCCATAAATCGGGGGTGGGGAGGTGGGCATTATTTCCAATGCCTTGCATAAATATATTTCAGCAACTAGCATAGAATATGAATTCCCTTGGCTACCTTGCAGAGACTAAATGAAAATTTAGGAGGTGGAGAACATATTACAGTTACAGGAAAAACAGGCATATAATTAAATTTGTCAGTTTACAGTAATTAAGACCACTAGGTCTAATCAAAATTTGGTCAGGTATGAAGAAAGTGTTTGATCTACGGAAATGGTAAGTCAGTGAAACAAAAAATACCTAACTGGTTTAAATTCTAAAACTAGTTTTATGCTATCAGGTACTGCCTTTTAAGAAGCTTTTGCAATATGTTTTTTACTGCTTTAAATAGATCACATGATCCTTTAAGTCTATTTGAACTATCTGAACTATTTATCACATGAAGAAGTACTCTGTGTAAAAAAAGCCTGTGTGTGTATTTTTATTTTGGCTTACATTCCTGTTTTCTGTTTGTTAATGAGTCGGAACATAATCAGCAGAGAGTGTCCAAAAGGAGCTTAAACAGTACAGTGCTTCTATATTTTGACATAGGTTTGGGTACCTGACCTCAGTATTTACCTTTCAGAAAAGGGTTAATCTCTGGCAAAAGTCTGAGTGCAAAAAGAATACGCCACACCCCACATATATATATATATATACAAATATACAAAATACTCCCAATATGCAGCAACCCCTACCCACCATACTAAAGGCACAAAACTCCAAACAGGGCAGCATTGGACTGCAGCCATGTTGATGCATTGTTATTAGCATAAGCAGTAGGGCAGAAGTAAACCACAATCACCCATTCCACAACTATACAGTCTAACAATAGGGAGAGGCAAGCAGTAGAACCAAAAAGCATTTTAGCAAAATCAAAAATAACACAAAATATGTAATTCATATTGCAATATAGCTGTATAAAAGAGTAGCTATCAAAAAGCAGAGGTAGAAGGTGGGCATGAAAAGATAAGTAAGTGAACTGAACTCCCTAAGAAATCCATACAAAACAAACCAGCCTAAAACCCATGAAGGCTTAGAGAATAGTAGCAATAGCCTACCTAAATCCCCATAGATCCCAGCTGCTTGAAAATCCCTTGCCATGATGGGAACAAACAAATGCAATGCAAGAGCTAATCCACCTTGAAATAGTTTGTTTTGAAATCTCCTTGCCCTCCAAAACAAAATAACTGCTGAAAACCCAATCCACCTAGAAATAGTTTGTCCTGACACAATAACAGTGCTGAGAAAATTGGAAAAAAATCAAAAAAACAACCTCTGCTTTCCCTGGTTATTTTAAAAGGAGGTATGCAAATAATTTAAAGGTTACTTCTGTTGGAATAAAAATCCTGAAAAAATTTAAAGGGAAGGATTGCACGAATAAAGTATATAAATGTGGAAAAAAGCATAAAAAAGCCACAAGTAGGCATTGTAAGGGGATGTAACTCGAAAATCAAGTAATAAAAGTAAAAAGCAACAAAAAAGCGAAAATTAATGGCTCAGTTTTCAGTTCAGCAAAGCAAAAAGAAACAAAGGTTGTAGGTAGTCTTCTCACAAAATCCATTCTTTTCCCAAGTAGCTGCAGGCAGCAGTAGTTCAAGGGAAAAAGTTTGAGTAGAAAAAACAAAGAAACCAAGGTGAATTGGAGCAATAACACAAGGTCTTTAGCTGAAATTGAACTTTGCTGAGATCTTCAAACAAAGAATTGTCAGCGATGAAATAAACACTGTAAGAAGATGAGAAAAATGGCACACAGAATCTAAAATCTAAATCTCTCTCCACTTTCTTCAAAATCCAAAAAAATAAAATCTTTTCCAAATATTAATTTCACTTGTACTAATTCTTGGCTTCCATAATCACATTTAAAAACTTTTTTGAGGGAAGTTCCTCCTGACTTTCTTACAAAACAGAATATATGGGAGCCTGTGAAGAAAGAGGGAGTGAAGCTTGACTTTGAGCAGGCGACCCTGCTGAGACAACAGATTGGGAATCATCAGGAAAAGGCAGTGGAGCTGCAACAGACTCCTCAGTAATGGTAATAGGTACCCACAGCTGCATCTGCCAATTCTAGTAATAAAATCATTGGCTTGTTGTCTTGTCTGACCTTTAATGTGGATTCAGAGCGAAGAGGCAGAGGTGGAAAGCTTTCTACTTCTGGCCCATGAAACTTTTTTAGCAATTTCCACTTTCCAACTGTGTGAGTGGACATGAAGGCAGAATGTGCTGGCAGCTGGAATTTCCCAGAGAAAGCGACAGAGCATATGTTCGGAGTTCCCCTGGACACTGTCAACTTTTTGATTTATCTCAGAAGATCCTCTCAGTTTCCTCCAGTAGGTCCACTTTTAAAACATGAGCAGATCTTATTTGGACTTAAGTATCCATGGATTGTCTGCTCCTGTGAATTGTTAGTTGCAACTGGCGACATCTCCCATAAATTGCTTACAGTTGAGGTACCAAATATATGTTCCCCTGCATGTTGTTTTCAGTTACCGTGCCACAGTTGTTTTGTTTGTACACTGTTTTAATCATTGTTGGTGTTAGTAACTCCTTCCGAAAGAATATGTTGCTGCCACTGCTACAATGCCCACCTTGCCTTGATGTTGACTATCCTCATGCTGTAGTCGCACAGGTGTATTGTCTTGTCTTGTTGCTCCATTTTCCAGAGCTCCCAAGGACAGTCTGAGGCGAATGTCGTTTTTCCTTGACGCATTCTGGAGTGTCACAGATTCTGAGGGTTCTTTAGGTGACATTCCCCAGCCCACCATTTTTGAATTTTGGTGAGTTTAGTGATTTTGAATGCAGAACCACAAATCCTGTTTGAATGTCCATACATTTTGAGCATTTATTGTAGCCATATGCAGTGATACCATTTGAAGCACCAAGCTTCAACACTCATTGATGCCATGAACCTAAAAAAGACTGTCCTTGCAGTCATTTGGGACTGAAGAGATAGTATGTGATGAAAATGAAAGAGAGATACTTGATGGAAATAACTGGAAAATTCTAGGCTGCTGTTGTTTGTCAGGGGACCAGCTATCTGGTTGCTTTGAGTCTCACTTAGACTGGGACTTTATTTCATTCTAGAAGACTAGACTACCCTGGTTACTTTTATGACATATTCCAAATCTGTCTTAGGTCTTTAGCCTTGCTTGAGGCCAGAATCAGGCAATCGTCCAAGTAAGGATAAGAATCAGATTCGCGCTGAAGTAAAGCTATCACTGGAGCCAAAGTCCTTTGTGGAGCTACTGGGGGAGCCAGAGATAACAAAAAGAGACGTGCAGAGGCAATAAAATTGGTTTATGTAGCGAAGTGCTATTGGCTGACTTAGTCTAGCTTTAGCATGAACTAGTTAAGCTTCCTTGAGATTAGGCACCACATTAAAGTGATCTCCCCCAGTGAGAGGCCCAAGCAACGTCAACGTCAATTTTTGACTTTAGGATGTTAGATATTGAACTTGGGAAAGATAAGTCAAGAGGTGTTTCTGTCCGTGTTCCCCAATTGGTCTACTATTCCTTCTTCTTGGTACTGCTAGGCCCCGAGCTGGAACAGGAACCCAGGCTGCACGAATTTAGGCAATAAGGCCCTAATTTCTGTGTGAGAGACTTGTCTTTGTAGTAGGAGGGAATGTCTGGCATGCCTTCTGGCAAAGGAGGCAAGGAGTGGAAATAAAACCAAAAAAGTGGTGGAACCTGTAATTAGAACCCATTTTCCTTAATTAATTCTTTCGGTATTTTGAATTAATTTTCTTTTGAAAAAGAGAATTGCCAGGCGGAAAGAGGCAGCAGCTTGAAAAAGCATTGGGTCTGGCTGGAAAGGACTGACCCTGCCCCTGACCTCAGAAGACAGGACAAGGTCTGTCCTAGGTGAACTCCCACCCCTAGGCCTAAAAGCACCTTGTCCCTATTCCCTACACGCTCACTCCTACTTCACCCCTAGATCCATCCATAAGGGGAGAATAGTTTCAACCAAGCTTACCATTTTACTAAAAAAAATCCTTAACAGTTTGCATAGACTTACTTTTGTCCTACCTTAGCCTTAAAACTGCTTCTTTCCTTGTCCACAAAACAAACATCACCAAACACAATCTCATCCAAAATCCTTGTCTTAACATGCTCAGCTCTGTTCTGATCTCTCAACCTCAACCAGCCTACGAAGAACAGAACCAGTGGCAGCCACCTGGAGGAACAGGTGGCAGCATCCTAACCACAGGCCAAATGAGTCCTAACACTTGTGAAGTTGTTCAGACACATAAACCACCCACAACTCAAAATCCTGCAACTCTTTACACTCAATACCACCCTTACCTTAGATAACTGTAGAAGAGACTAATTTTATTTTTAACTGTGTGATAAAACAACAATTCAACGCCTTCATGGCTAAAGAAACACAAGATACTTCTTTCCCCATCTATCCAAAATTTCTTAGCCTCTTTATCAGAGGGAGGGACTCTTTAACAACTGGGAGCCTTCACCCCTTCCTTTAGCCCCTGAGAGACACGAAGTCTGCCCAGGGACTAGTAAAACTTATGACTATGAGCTTCACTATAATACCTATCCGGTTTAACTTTAACTGGGGCAGGAGGCAAAGATCAGGGGAAGGAAGCCTCTGCAAAAACATCTTCCACCACATTCAAAACAGGGGGTAGCTAAGGCCTGTGCTGGGGTAAAAAAACAAGAATTCCCTAAGCCTTTTCCTGGAAAGAAAGAAATCTTGACCTTCCCAAAAAAAATGCTCCTCATGGAATGCAGAGTCTCTGAAATGAAAAATCCTAGTTAGGACTGCAGCAATGTGGAATGAAGAACATCAAACAGAAACATTTCCTCAAATAATTACTTCACCTTTACTTTGAGGAAGACTTTCTGTCCTTTGTTCACAATGAAAGCAGGTATACAAAGTCAGAAAGGGGTTATTCTGAGTGACAATCTATACATAAATTATTTCATTTTTGATAGTGGTTCTGCCATTTAAACAATGTATACTATGCTAGAAAAGGATTATTCTGGGGGGCAGTTTATGTGAAGTAAGCTGAAATACTGCCTTGAAATAGCTGTCCTAGGACATTTCCTTTACATGATCAAAGACAGCCCAGATGTGGCCTGACAGAAGAAAGTATTTGATTTAGGGAAATGCAGTGAAACAAAACAAAATACTAAACAAAAAAAAAATTCTTGCAAATTATTTTGGTCAATTGATCATGGTTAAACAAATAGTGCACTGTTATTAAGAGGCTATTCTGGGAATGGTACTGCAGTGTGAGCATGTGTGTGTGTGTTAAGCTTATCAAGTTTAAATACTCAGAAACACAATGTTGCAAGTTTTAGTTTTGACAGTTTTCTTATCACCCCATCACAGTCAAAGAAGGTGTACACTTTCAGAAAAAGTTATTCTGGAAGAAGTGTGTGTGTGTCAAACAAACTATGACATTTCTCAGAAAAAGCATTCTTGCAACTTTCATCACAGAGATGTACTATTTTTAACATGGATTGGTGGGGGCAGTCTCTGCATACAACAAAAATAAATATTACTAAGAAGATATAGTTTTTGCATTTTTTATTCTGTCTGAATGCATGCTTCTTGATCAGAGGGAAATGTAGTTAACCATTTCAGAATAAATTACTTAGATGCGTCTTCATGTGAAAAGAGCTGCAATACATTTCAGGAAAATGTTCTTACAACTTTTATTCTCCAGACTGAGTGCCTGTCACTTGCTTATAGGGCATTTCTCTATGAGTATATGATTTTTCTGGGAGAGGTCAGTTTGTGCATGAAATGCACTGAAATCAATCAATACTTACAAATAATAATACAGAAAAATATACTTTCACAATTTATTTTCAGACAAGAGTTTCTGTCACCGGTTCAAAGGAATACGGCATTTTGCTTTTTTTTCTGTCATAGGCTGATTTGTGTGACATTCTGTTTGTAGATGTGGACAATGTCATTTGTGTGACATTCCACGTGGATGATGTCAACTTTTTAATTTCTGCCAAATTCTCTTCACTTTTGAAACAGTCGTATAGCATTTCTGAAAAGGAAATAACAGCAACCCAAACCTAACACCAAATACTGGGTAAAATGACTCTAACAGAGACACACACACACAATAGGCTGTTGCAAAAATATAAATGTTTAGTATACTGCATGCGATTCCCAGTCACTAATCAAGGTAATCATATATGGTGCAAAGAGATCTGTCTTTGAACCATGTAAAGTGCACTACAGTGAATGACTAGATTAGCATGGCAGGCAACAGCTACAGGGTAAGGTATACCCATACCTGACATATCTTACTCTGCTAATGCTCCCTGTTCTGTTATGCACCACTGTCATACCAATGCAGTAGTTCAGGAAGATAATCCACTTATCAGGCACAACAGCAGAGATAAGGTCAATGCCCTAATACAGTTAATGAGTGCTCGCATTGGTGGCAGCCAGGTAGAGTTATGAAGGTGGGGGGACCAATGTGGTTGTGCATGCAGGTTTGTCTGTACAACATGAAACTCTGTTAGCAATAATACCTCTCCTACTGTGCAACAGACTGTTTATATATATATATATATATATATATATATATATATATATATATATACTTTTTAACTCGGCACTGATGTAGCGAATCAGCTCTGTATGTTGAGCAACACCTGAGCAGGGAAGGCAGGGGTCATTGCTGTCACACATAATTCATCAACTACAGGTATGCAGTTGCAGTCCTATAACTTATGTGGTTGGGACCATAACATGGAGAATTTGAGAACTGTTTCTGAATTGCACAGAATCCTGCAGTGGACATTTGCATGTGTGCTCCAAGCACACAGCATCTTCACAACAAAATGTGGTGCAATCACATGAAAGGCCTTATCCCATTGTGTAGATTTCTTTATGAATTACATAAGGATTCAAAACTGGGGTACAATCACATAAAAGGCCTCATATATCCCATTGTATAGATTTTGTTATGAATTGCAAGTGTTTTGTATGTCATTCAACTGTGAACCAGCCCAATTCCATGGAATATAATGCTCATAAAAGCCCACTCGGTGAGTCACTGTCTCCATCAGCTAACACAGGTGATGACCACATTACAGTTCTTATGCATACTAAATGAAGAGTAGCAGATAATGCCTGCGACAACAGTAACCAAAAATGTCTTACAATGCAGGCCAATGGCAGCAGCAAATCAGATCTTTCAAATTTGGAAAGGTGGGACAGTTACAACAGCAACAAAGTCCTCTCATGATAACATAATCAGATCAGTGAAAAGATTAAGCTATCTTTGTGTTACTGTACATGTGGCAATCTCAAGGGTAAGTTAGGCTGTTTATCTGACAGACTGCTGAGGTGGGGAAAGAATCAGAGGGCAAGTCAAAAGACAAAAAGCCATGCAATTCTAAAGATTTCACTGTACTATGGTATTCTCAAAATTGCACATCAATGAATACAGGTAAACACCAAAGTATAGGTTCATAGGTTAGTACTAAGCTAACTGCCCTTGCGAGCCATTTTAAGCTTAGCCAATTATCCCTTGTGAGATTCAAACCCTGCACCTTGTGTTTGTAAGGCAAACACCATAACCATTGGGCCACCCTCCCAACCCCAATGCTCACTGATATCTCAAGGACGTAAAATAAAAATGGCAAGATTCTCCCCAAAGTTTGAATGTTAGTTAGTATTTTAAACTATGACTAAAGCCAAATGTACAGAATAAGGCTAATATCAGTAACATCTGCTGAAACTAGTTATTGGTTGCTTTGCCGGATTCGTTTCATGAGTCCGACTGAAAACAAAAAATTGAAAACAATTTGTGAAAGATGCACACTCATTATTTAAGCTTTTCTAATTAGTGTCAGCAATAACTGGTGCAGCATTACTTTTTTGCTTATGCAGGTGCATTTGATTTGGCTGAAAAACAAAATAATTTGTTGAATGCTCTCAACACAGCTTCAGCATTTCAGTACTCGGTTATCTGACTTTCATTTGCAGACAAAAACATGTCACATGCTAAAAAAATCAGAATGAATATATTGATCTTTCACATTGTTAAAACCGACTTTTTCAGAACATCTGAGTAATCCGATTAACAGCCTTAAGTAACCATAAAAAAAAAACAGTGCCAGATTAATATAACCCCTTAGGAGCCATATCCTTTCCTTGCGAAAAATACATTATGCCAATATGCGCACTATAAAACAGGTCTACATTAGAACATCGAAGTTTTAAAACTTTGAATGTTCTAATATCGACTCTAAAACAGCAAACGCTGAAAATAGCAAAGCTGCAGAACACCAAATTTTTTCCTAGGGAAAAAATTTGGTTGGCCGTTTCTGTGGCTTTGCTATTTTCAGCACTGTGGTGTAAAGTTACGGGTCGGGTTCAGGTAAGTGTGCGATTGTGTGGACGTTAGGGTTAGGGTGAGGGTGAGTGTGCGATAGTGATGGACCTTAGGGTTAGGATTTGCGTTAAGGTAAGTGGATAGATGGGAGTGTATTGTACAGTTTAGTGTAGGGTAGATGTAGGATTTTAAGTGTATGTGTGTGGATTGCTGTTTTTTTGGTGTGCTTGTGTTGTGTGTGTGTTTCTCGGAACAGCAAATTTTTTCCCGGGTATTTGAGATTTTAAGCTTTCACATAAAAAGGGTCAATGAATTACTGTTCGCTTTTCTAAGCATTCACTAATTTAATATAGACCCTATAAAACATCATGTGTGTTTAAAAAGACACCAGGAGGTGAAACCAACCAATTCACATCCTATTGGACACGTTCATTTAATCCAAGAGGATGGTTTGTTTTTAGAAAGTATTCTCAATTCAGTTTATTTAAACTCAAGTAATGCTTCACCTTTGGGAAACATGGCAATCCTGTCAGAGACTATTACTGAAACTTTGTGGAAATTCTAACACATCAAAGAGAATCCAGAAGCTGTCCTCTACTTTTTTGTAATGTTTCTAATAAATACATAAATAAAAACTTTTAAAGTGGTAAGCCTCACTGTTTTACTGACTTTGCTAGATGTCTTCCAGCTTTCTTAGCTTTCAGTACCACGTGGTATAACCAAAGAGGTAACAATATAAATATTTAAGGACTGTCTGCTGAACAGAAAAAGAAGTTATGCACTCACCATAACGTTCCATGTTGGTAGTCCATCTCACCCTTCATTTTTACATATGGGTTTGGAGCCAGTCCTTGGCTCTGACTCGGCCGATTTACAAGCTGGAAGACTTCTGGTTGGCTTGTGGCTAAGCAGGTATCCCATGGTGCACCAGTACAATCCCCAGATCTTGTTTGCTGCTCACTATAACAACAACCATAAAAACAACCAATACTAAAGGGTCTCCAACCAAGGGCAACCAAATTATTACTTCCAGATCTTCCAGGATGGGGGGCATGAGGGCGGGTTGGTAAAAATGAAGGGTGAGATGGACTACCAACATGGAACGTTATGGTGAGTGCATAACTTCTTTAGGTTAGGTAGTCCGATCTCACCTTCATTTTTACATATGGGACAGCGTCCCTAGAGCCTTATTCTTGGGTGGCTCATTGGAAAATACTCTTGAGCACTGTGGAGCCAAAGGATTGCTCTACCCCTGGATGCCAAATCCAATTTGTAATGTGTAATAAAAGTGTGAGGGGTAGCCCACGTAGCTGCTGCACAAATATTAGCAAGTGGTACCCTGGCTTGAAAGGCTGCAGAGGTAGACAGCGACCTGGTAGAATAAGCCTTGATCCTGTAGGGTAAAGGTTTGCCATCCAAGCTATAGATAAAGGCTATACAACTGGAAATCCAATTAGATAGTGTCACTTTAGAAATTGGTAAGCCCAATCTAGAGTCAGAAAAGGAAATGAATAAGTGATCGGATTTTCTGAAAGCCTTAGTCCACTGTAGATAAAAACGTAGTTGTCTATGAACGTCTAGCTGATGAAAACGGTACTCAGCTGCATAACAGTGGTTAGGGAAGAAAACTGGGAGTTCTATTGATTGGTTTAAAGTAGCATTAGAACAAACTTTGGGGACAAAGGAGGGATTAGTACATAATGACACCCTGTCTTTGTGAAAAATCAAATACGGTGGCTTAATAGACAAGGCCTGTAAGCTCTGATACCCATCTAGTCGATGTGATAGCTACCAAAAACAAGGTCGTCAAGACAAAAATTT